>NC_064622.1:434429587-434732617 GCF_023898315.1 Schistocerca nitens
GTCATGGTTGCCCTGCTGATGGCACAGTACAAGATGACTGGTAACACGATGGGTTATTACAGTCCTCTCCCTTTTGAGGCACGGTGGTGAGTTAGTGCAACCTTGGTATCCCTCTCCCATACCAAGGGCTGCCCTGTGCTATGCAAGAAGGTGATGTCCACAATCTCCTGTGCCTCAGAGACTGCCACCTTCAGTGTGGACAGAAGTTCCATGTTTTGGTAACCAGAGCATAGGGCTGGAAGTGGCCCTGGCAATGGCGACTCTGCCATGAGCAGACACCCTGCAGTGCAATGCCAGACACAGAGCATGTCAGAGCTGGCATAGGAGCTATGTGGACATCTGGCTCCTTGGGAGTGGGAATATGGTGGGGCGTCTCCTGCGATTCACTCCACAGCTCTGACCACTGAAGGGCTCAGTACTACTGACCTCTGATTATCCAGTGGGGGGCTGGGACAGACATCTGGACAAGGAGTGAGGGGGGGGGGGGGAGGGAGGCACAACACAGGGGGCCACACCAAGGAAAGCAAAGGTGCCATGAGAGGCAGTGGAGGGGATGGAAAATCAGGTTCAGATAGCTTGGTCAGCTCAGAAGATGTGCGGGAGGCAGTGGAGACTGGTTCCCCACCCGCAGGCATAATTGTGATGGGAGGGCACCAACTTGTTACCTGTCTTTAACATGAAGATGTACTGACCCTGATGACTGTGAACAACTTCTGGAATCCAATGTTCATGGCACCAAAAGCATGCACCAAAATGGGGGTCCCCAGTGCATAGCGTGGTGACAAAGGCACATGAGGCAGGTGAGGGATCGGCAGAAGGAGGTGCAGTACTGTCCATGGCTGGCACCCGTGCAGCAACTGTGCTGGGCTTTCTCGCCAATAGGAATGGACCTGTAAATACACAGAAGATGTGAGAACAGCTCTTCTGCCAGAGCACCCCTGATGTGATTCTTCGTCTACATCTTGAAGGTCCGAGTGAGGCATTATGACTCCCCATTGGACTGCAGGTGAAACGGAAAGGGGGGGGGGGAGGGGGATGATCTGACATGTTGGATTCCATACTGCAAACAGAAGTCTTTAAGTATCTGAGAGTGAACTGTGGCCTAATACTAATCACCCGGGTGCGAACACTGCCATCAGTACTGAAGATCCAGGTGAGAGCAAGTACAGCAGTCTCTGCCATCATAGGATCACATTTACAATGTGTGAGAAATTGGAATAAGCATCAATGATGTGTTCAAGAAGGCAGTTTGTGAAGTTCAAGTGGATGCATTTCCGTGGCTGCATAGGTGCCAGTCACAATGAGTAACATTGTCATAGAGCGTCCTGGTAACCTGCACCCACAGGACAGGCATCAGTTAAGTCTTGAATTTCCCAACTGCCACCTGGCCAATATATGTAGCGTCATGCAAGTATTTTTGGCTGTGAGCTGCCCCCCCCCCCCCCTCTCCCAATGATGGCCCATTGGAGAGAAGCCAGAACAACCACCCACGGCATGGTGCATTGCATCATCAATGAGATCACCCTATCAATGATAGTCTGTGGCACAGCACAAAATAATTACAAATCAGGTCCAATGCTCAGGCCAGGTGCTGTTCATGCCATCCTCGGTGGAATGTTGCCACACTTGGGGGAGAACAAGATCTGCACTGATAGCGTGACTGATGTGAGAGCTCATAATAGGAAAGCCATGCGCTGCCTTCTGAGCTTCCTCATCAAGATAAATGCAAAGTATTTTGCTCTTGGTTGAAACCTGTGCCAGGACCAATAGTAAGATGAGGGAGAGCATCCACATCGGAGTGCTGAGCCTTTGGGTAGAAGTGAATCTCATAATGGTAACAGCTGAGGAACAGGGCCCACTGTTGGATTCTGTGGACTGACTTTTATCCAGCAGGTGTGCAGTGATGCCAAAGAGAGAGATCTGAGGCTTATGGTCCACAACAATATGAAACTTCTCATCATGTAAAAATTTCATGAAACTTCTTGATTGCATAAATAATAGCAAAGGCCTCTTTCTCAATTTGGGACTAATTCCATTGTGCCATTTTGCGTACTTTTAGGCAACTGCGAACAGCTTTTCAAAATGTCAGGATTGCAACAGTCCAGAAAAAACTCCAACCCAGGAATGGGATGTATCATTAGACAAGACAAGCTGCTTACCTGGGTGGACCGTAGCAAGGCAAGGGGCCAAACAAACACTATCCTTTAAGGCTGTAAGTGCTTGGTCACATGCAGTCATCCAGACATGCGACCCAAGTTTTTCCAGCAACAGGTTAAGAAGATGCGCAACAGTAGCCACTCGTGGGACTAATTTATGACAATAAGCAACTACATCCAGAAATGCCTGGAGCTCCTTCAGGTTAATGGGTTGGGGAAGAGAATCAGTGTCAGCAACATAACTGTTTATCAGATGTATTCCCCACTGGGAGATAACACGTCCGAGATTTTAAAAAAGTGAGACTTATCCAGACTGCACTTGAGACACACATCCTGTAGAGCAGAGCTTGAAACAGAAGTTGAAGGTTCCACAGACACTCCTATGTGGAGGGGTCCATGATCACAATATAATTGAGATAGTTGGTGTGAAATACTCCAAGAAATGTATTGGCTGCTTGGCTGCAAGAAATAGATTCAATAACACCCACAGGTGTCAGTGTATTGAGTTTCTCCATAACTTTATTGCAAAGTGGCAGTGGCACTGGTCTGGTAAAAGAAGCTGTGCCATCAATTTCACATTAACATGGGCAGTAAAGTCCTTAGCGCTGCCAAGCCCACATAAAGAAATGTCTGAAAAACTCTTGTAAAGTTCATCAAGTTCCTGGTATGGTACTTGGCTGGAAACTAGGTTAGCCAAACTGGCTACTGTGAAACCAAATACTATGAAAGAATCCAAGCCAAACGAGTTTCCTGTGAAAGAACTATCCACCACAAGAAAAGTTAATACACAGAACTGTATGCCATGTCTGCTGTAAATTATCTGAGAATGGTGATCTGTTATAGGTAGCAAGACAACATTTAGCTGGAGACAACAGTGGTTCTCAGATGAGTAGGTATGTGTGAGATTTAATAAGACATGCTGTGGCAACTGAATGATAGATGCATCTATGATCAGCTTGTTAGAAACTGTTGCAAGATTGTCACATGGGGGACTGATGGCTGGCAGGGGGAGGGGGGGCTTTGAGGGTGCAGCATGGGCACACAATGTTTGACATAACACCACAATGTGTCCCTTCCTTTGACAGTGGTGGCACAAAGACCAATGCTTGGGGCAGTCCAGCTGGTCATAGTGAACAAAAGAAGCAGGGCAGGATGGAGGGGCCCGTGAGAAACAGCCCGCCATGGCTGTGTTTGTGCAGTGCATGGTTTACAAGCAGCCTGTGCCCCCACAATACCTGTCTCAATTGATGCACCCAAACCTGAGTGCCAACCATACATATTCCAAGTTGACAGTGCGCAAGTCTGCCCAGGAAACCATCTAGCTTTCCCCCACATGAGAAACTTCAAATAACTGAGCACTAGCAATGACTCTTCCAAGGAGGGATCTTCAAACTGTAACAACCACTGGCAGACCCACTGGCAGCCTTCTTTCTCAAGGGCCTACCTAACAATAGCATTGACGTAAGACTCTCTATGTTGAAAGATAACAAAGCGACACTTCCGACTGAGACCCTGCAATTTCACAGCCCAATCATGGTACGGTTAATGAAGTTGTTTCCTGCACTGATAAAACCCCTTTCCCAAGGAAATAAAATGAGTATGCTGATGACAACAAAACAACAAATTAAAATTTCATCAAACAAGAGGGAAGCGGGTTCCTGAAGGGGAGCCAACTTTTCTAACAGGTAATACAAGGTGGGGCATAATCCAAGAAAGAAAAAAAAAAGAGCCTTAATGGCATCAGCATCTGTTATCTTGAAGATGGTAAAGTGTTGCCATACGGACTTCTCATATCCCTCCCAGCCCTCTGCATACTTGTCACAAGTGGGGAAGGGAGGCAGATGGGCCAGCATTTGGTGTGGCTTTGTCAGTAATCCAGTCAACACCCTGTCCAACATGGCTGTGTTTTCCTGCTGTTGCAATTTCAAGCACTGCTGGCTTTTCAGCTGCCTCTGCAGCAGCAAATTTTGAAGCATTGCCTCCAAAGATGCACTGGTCATCATCATCAGATTGGCAAGAAGCACACATGAAAAGCCTGATCATCCTTCTTGCCACTTGGGTTGTGAGTAAACTCACACATTAAGAACACACATGGTTCATGTTGATGTCTCATAAAATGCTCTAGTTGCCAGAGCAGTGGCGAAGATACAAGATGACTGGTAATACAGTGAGTTGTCACAAAATACTTCTAGTGTCTGTTATCAGCTCTTGGTCGTGTGGTTACCATTGTTAACACTCAGTCAAGGGGCCCCAAGTTCACAATAACTGACACACAAGTTACCAAAGTGGCATCAACAAAAGAGACATCTGCCAGATTCTCCAAAAGGGGTTTTTGGCCAAACATATCCTACGCACATTTCACATTTCATTTCTAGTTCTTTGAGCAGATTTTCATGGTTGAAATCAATTCACTTTCTCAACCAATTATTCATGCAGATTTCACTTCACCTTCAATGCCCCTGATTTCTGCACAAAGGACAGGCAGTTACTGTAGTTGCACAAGCTACTTTGGCAATCTACATCCAAAAGTTGACATTTAACAACTAAAGTCGTTGAACTATGTGTGGCTAGAAGCATTGCACAATGGTGTGTTTGTGCAAAAACTAAAAAGAGAAGGAAGGTTAGTGTTTTACATTCTGTCAATATTGTGTGTAACAACGGTTTGGCCAAAAATAGTTTGATCATGTATAAGTCACTTTATGTTCACATTACCATTAAGAGATGATGGATATTAAACAAAATATACAGGGTGATTCAAAAAGAATACCACAACTTTAGGAATTTAAAACTCTGCAACGACAAGGCAGAGCTAAGCACTATCTGTCGGCGAATTAAGGGAGCTATAATGTTTCATTTAGTTGTACATTTGTTCGCTTGAGGCGCTGTTGACTAGGCGTCAGCGTCAGTTGATGCTAAGATGGCGACCGCTCAACAGAAAGCTTTTTGTGTTATTGAGTACGGCAGAAGTGAATCGACGACAGTTGTTCAGCGTGCATTTCGAACGAAGTATGGTGTTAAACCTCCTGATAGGTGGTGTATTAAACGTTCGTATAAACAGTTTACAGAGAATGGGTGTTTGTGCTAAGGGAAAAGTTCTGGACGGCCGAGAACGAGTGATGAAAATGTAGCACGCATCCAGCAAGCATTTGTTCGCAGCCCAGGAAAATCGACTCGCAGAGCTAGCAGCAGGATGGAGCGCCACCACATTGGCACTTATCTGTCCATAACTACCTGAACGTCAACTACCCGAGGCGATGGATCGGCCGCCAGGCAGCCCGTGACAGAGCACTTCATCACTGGCCTCCAAGAAGCCCTGATCTTACCCCCTGCGATTTTTTCTTGTGGGGGTATGTTAAGGATATGGTGTTTCGGCCACCTCTCCCAGCCACCATTGATGATTTGAAACGAGAAATAACAGCAGCTATCCAAACTGTTACGCCTGATACGCTACAGAGAGTGTGGAAGGAGTTGGAGTATCGGGTTGATATTGCTCGAGTGTCTGGAGGGGGCCATATTGAACATCTCTGAACTTGTTTTTGAGTGAAAAAAAAACCTTTTTAAATACTCTTTGTAATGATGTATAACAGAAGGTTATATTATGTTTCTTTCATTAAATACACATTTTTAAAGTTGTGGTATTCTTTTTGAATCACCCTGTATAATAATTAGTACTGTAACTTTCTAAATATGATGTGTAGTGTATAAGGTTGTTTAAATAGGTGTTTAAGAAGGTAGTTCTAGTACTAAATGACATCTGACATACATCTTTAGGTGTTGTTATGGAGGACACATAGAAATATAAACATATAGGCACTTCCAGTTACAGTGGCAAAGCGACTTGATGTCCCCTTCTGTTGGTGAACAAGAGACAATCAGTTTTGGATCTATTGCTGCATAGGCACTCTTTCTTCTAATCCACTGACTCATTAGTATGTGAGTTACTTTCCCTATTTGACTCCATATGCTACATAATAATTTTTAGAATCTTATCCTGATGTGTTTTTATTGCTATGGAGATTCTTTACATAATTATTCCTATCCCTGTAGATCATCACTGATCACTTATGAAAAGGACCACTGATGAAAATGACCACCGATGAAAATGACCACCGATGAAAAGGACCACCGATGAAAAGGACCACCGATGAAAAGGCCAACCGATGAAAAGGACCACCGATGAAAAGGACCCCCGATGAAAAGGACCCCCGATGAAAAGGACCCCCGATGAAAAGGACCCCCGATGAAAAGGACCACCGATGAGGATATGTTGTTTGCTATGGTTTATTTGGTTTGTGTGTGTGTGTGTGTGTGTGTGTGTGTGTGTGTGTGTGGAAAAAAGGGGGAGAGGCACTGTGGAGGACTCAACAATTCCACTATTGAGTAAGTTGTTACATTTACTCCTAATTTATTTACATGAGCTATTTACTTTTGCAGATTCAACACCAAAACAAAATGACATCAATTCAGGACATTCTCAGTCACAATACACAGAATAGTTAAATATTATTCGCAGAGTCAAGAAATATTTTTTGACATCCAGTGGATTTTTAATTAATATCTCTATTGTAGGCTCAGGTGTCACCTAAAGCATCCTCCAAGTTGAAACAAAATGACATTAATGTTAGTGTGCAAAATTTACATTCAACAGTTAAATCTGTTGAAAACTGTTGCACCATATGAAATTAAATAGTTTAGAACTTTTACAAGGTGCACAACTTTGCTTCTGTCATTTGCCGACAGGTGGCAACAACTGTAAGTAGCAGTCGAAAGAAACAGATCGCAGATGTCAGGCAGTTAGCTTGGACCTTGGTCAACATAACTTCATTCAAACATTAGTCGATTTGCGTATGCATAATTAAGTTTTTCTTGATTGAAATTTCCATATGAAGGAAACAGTGGCTGAGTCTCATCGAATGCTCTCGAGTATGTATGATAAGGATGCTATTAGTGAAAGAACGTCTTGTGAATGGTTTAAACGATTCAGTGATTTTAATGTTGTAGACCAGCATAGTGGTGGAAGAGAGAATTTTTTGAAGAGGCAGGATTGGAGACATTGCTGAGTGAAGACTCGCATCAAACTCAAGAAGAATTGGCATGATTAGTGGGAGTGACACAGCAAGCCATTTCAAAACGTCTCAAGGCTATGGGCATGATTCAGAAAGAAGGAACTTGGGTCCCGTGTGAGCTGAAACCAAAAGATGTTGAACAGTGTGTGTGTGTTTGTGAAAAGTTGCTTCAGAGGCAAAAACGGAAGGGATTTCTGCATAGCATTGTGACCGGACACAAAAAATGGGTTCATTACAATAACCCTAAATGCAAAAAGTCATGGGGATATCCCTGCCATCCTTCCACATCGACGGCCAAACCAAATATTCACGGCTCCAAGATCATGGTCTGTATTTGGTGGGACCAGCTTGGCGTTGTGTACTATGAGGTGTTAAAACCAAGTGAAAGAATCACAGGTACTCGTTCTTGAATGCAATGCATTTGGGCAGAGCACTAAAAGACAAATGGTCAAAATACAGCCAGAGGCACGATAAAGTGATTTTGCAGCACGACAACACTCAACCCCACATTGCAAAAGAGGTCAAAACGTACTTGGAAACGTTAAAATGGGAAGTCCTACCCCACCCGCCGTATTCTCCAGGCATTGCTCCCTCTCACTATAACCTGTTTAGATCAAACACACATAGCATGGCTGACCAACACTTCCGATCTCATGAAGAAGTCACAAATTGGATCGATTCGTGGACCGCATCAAAAGATGAACAATTTTTTCAACGTGGGAATTGTACCCTGCCTGAAAGATGGGAGAATGTAGGGGCCAGCGATGGAAAATACTTTAAATGATACATTTGTAACCAATTTGTTTCATTAAAGCCTCAAATGTTTGGGAAAAAAGAGATGGAAGCAAAGTTGTACACCTTGTAATATAAATATATTTTTAGCTGAGTCTCACAAAGATAGTTTATGGAACAGTAGTACCATACAGTTCTGTTTAACTCCACCCAACAAGACTGAACATTATACAGAGTAGAGTATTCTACAAGTCACATGATGTGCTCTTACTGTGAAGTGGGTCTTCAGCAATATTCTGCTAGAAAAATCACCACCCTATTCGGTAACTACTTACTCATTCTTGCCCTGTTAAGCAGTATATCCTTGACATAAGTGAATTCATCCCATATTTACAGCTTATACCTTGGGATGTTAACTTTGCTTGTCCCCAGTAACCATGGAGAGCAGCAATACGCTCTCTTTGAACTTCAGCATCATTTCAACTACTGACTCAAGTCAATGGTATCATCATGAAAGCAATGTGTTTATGCTATTTGCTATATAGTTTTTACCCATTCTCTCATTCAACCACTAGCTTAGTGAGAGCATTATAATTTAATTTCTTACCTGCTTTTTAACATTACAGGTTTCATTAAAACAATCTACACTTTAATATTAAGTGACTTATTCTGCCCCCCACACCCCAAAAGCCTCATACATGGAAAATGGTACAACTTTTTCAAGTTCATGCAAGACAAGGACGCTCTGAAGTAAGAGATACATATTCCCTTGCTTCTATGCAGCCAAAACAATGATGTCAGAACATGCTGAAATATAACATTTGTGGGAGTGGGAAAATAGACAACATAAATAGACAGTTACGCACTTTGCAGCAGTCGTTGGCAAAGACATTAATTATTTGAGTACTGTTTATTCTTGGCCTTTGTTCTATAGATTTAGAATGTACCACTGTTGATTATTCACTTTTATGTTTTTGTGAGAAAGAGGAATAAAGTTGTATGTTTTTGCATGTGTGTATACGAAGTTAGTTTGTAACAGGATGTTAACAAATTCATTTCTTTCATTTCAGTGAATACCACTCAACAAACATAGAGAAATTTTGAATATTCAGATTTAGTTACTTGAACCATGCAATGAATAATGTTTGTTGATGAAGTTATATTATGAAATATAATATCAATTGTATCTCTGATTTATTTTCTGAACTGATCATCCATTTACACAAAACAATTGCAACAGCTTTTGTAAAGGAAAAAATATAATCAAACATGCAGCTATGAATGAATACCTTCACCAAAAATTGATGTAAGGGTAAGAAATAAGGTGAAATGAACACTTTAATTTAAAAAAGAAAAAAACTGTAACAAGATGCTCTCAGAGTAGCGGAGGAGTGCAAACTTAATAATTATGGAAGAGTCAAGAATTTCCCCACGTACCCTAGGGTTGTCATGAAACAGCTGATACAGGATTAGGTGTTATGCTGTTTATCAGCAATAAAAGAAATATCACACTGAGGACAGTTCTTGTGGGATGCCGCTTAGTTAAATTACCACTTCAGGAATGCACTCTTTATGGAAAATTAGTTCTCCAACAATGGGTTTCAATAGCTTCAATAGGTGTGTATGATAACACAAGCTGTGAAATAGCCCCAACATACCCAATTCCAAGCAGGACTGGAGCCTTCAAAGGAAGTAACCTGATCTGTGCAACGGTTTGGTTAACCCTGTAGAAGACATTTTCATCAAACTGCCACATGATTAAAAAAAAGTCACTAAATAATATTCTACATGTATACTTAACACTACAAAAATTGATGCAAATCACAACCAGAGTAAATATCCTGGCACTGATGTAAGTGAGCTGTGGTATTCAATTTCAAGAAAAAGGAAGAGGTCCAGAGTGAATCATTCACTCAGAAGTGGACTGTAAACTGATGTGAAATGAGGTCTTTGTAGTGAGTTATCCAAAGGAGACAATACAGTGCTTTTTTCTTATTTCTGGCTTTAACCAAATATTGACATCAATTTTTCTGATTTCGCATATGCATGTTCCCACTGTGAAACAATTTTGAATACAATTCAATGCTCTTTTCGTAAACTTGATTTAATATCTTACAGTAGTAATCATAGGTGTTGCCTTGGGGAAATCTGACAACTACACTAAAAAGTCTGAAAATATTCAAAGGAACCATGAATGATATGCTTAATAACCTCACCAGTGTGCAAATGGACATATCGATATGCATAACATCATCCATGTCCCGTGAGTGTGCTTGCAATGGGAAAGCAGATGATACTACAGGCTTATCACACTAAACTTCGGTAGTGGGCAAATATAAGGCCGCCATACACCGGACTCGCTCTCAGTTATACTATTATCCAACTTTGCACATACAAGTAAATTACAACTGCTGCAGCTGTTTAGCTGGACTGAATTAGAATTGCATTGTACAGTGATTCAGCTGATGAGCTTGTGGTTTCCACACAACAAGGCTTAAGGGGAACTACTATAATTTCAATACAATGTAATGGTGCCAGAGCTTTTATGAATTTCAATCGGAAACTGGTGTTTCTATTATTTCTAAGAAGCACTATTATTGTTTGTGTAGTGGTGTCACGTGACAACACTGTGTAAACTGAATAGCTGGTGCATCATTATTGTTAACAGGCCTGCAGCTACTACCCAGATGGTGCTTATAATCATGAGTGTCCTTTGATGAGACCATCCCACAACTCTGTATATAAGCAACCTAGGGCTGGTCTGAGTCAGTTGTAATTCAATCAGTGAAGTGAGTGCCAATGGCACAGATTTACAGTGTTTATATTTCATGCTCTGTTTGTTATTGGTGGAACTCTGATACTGTATAGACTCGACTTTGATTGGAATGCTTACTTAAAATAGCTTGCTCTGCTGTGAAAGTGTTCTGAAATGACTTTCAATTTGTCAAATAAGTCAAGTCGATTCATCAATTCCCTGTTAGTTTTATGTGTAACTTGCCTTTATAGACAAGGTGGGATCTGCAGTGTATGCAAGTCAGACTTTAGGCATTTTTGTGATTAAGTGAGAGTGGTCTTTCTTTTTTTCTTCCCCAACTACACAGGAACATCAACAGTTACTAATGGAAAATGTGTAGGATTACTGTAGGCTAAATGCAGCAAATTACAGCAGTGGAAGCATCAGTAAGTGTAATAGGAATGTCTTCCATGCTGCCCATGCTTATGGCTTTTCCACCACTTAATGAACAGAGTGAGGAGTGAGATGCCTGCTGCCAACAACTGCAGTTATATTTTATAACTTGACAAATTTATGATATGGAAAGACAAAAGGCCATGTTCTTGTCTTGAAATCCCCAAAATGTATCATCTAATACAAAAATTAGATCCATTGGCAAATCCAGCTGAACTTTGGTTGTCTACATTCTTTCCTTTATTGCAAGAACATTTTTCAATGAAGAAACATATTATTCTATTCTGGTTAAAATTCTGGCAACAAAGAAGAATTTTAATCAATCGTATGCAAACTGGGCTGCCAACCTATAGAGATTAAGTAGAAATTGTATTTTTAAATGTTTGTGTGGGCAGAACTATGTGAACTCTAATTAGGGACATTACTGTGCATCTTACCCTTCAACCTGGAAGTGAGGAATAAAATGTTGAGGAAACTGGATTCTTCTGTGATGGAAATAATGCAAACAGCTCAAGCCTATGAAACTGCTCAAGCAGCCCAGAGTTTTTTTATGATGGAAGAAGATGTTGCAAAAGTCAATTCTCTGGCACTGGTAGTGAAGGATGTCAAACCACCTCTGGCAGGGCTTTCACCTGTTTCATTGTCTGGATGACCTGGCAAACAACCACACCACAACCAATGGGCCATTTCACTGTCAATACCATGGCCTGGCTGTGAACATTGCTTACTTCACCAATCACACCAGAATGTGTGACCCCTTCCAGAATGCTACATGCCATAGAAACAGAAAAATGGGGCACTTGCCAGAAGCAAATATGCCCCAACCTGAGGAAGTGAACCAAGTCAGTAATAAAACTATGGAAGTGTGAAATTCTCAGAACCAGCAAATATACTTACAGTTTATTCACAAAGAGAAGAGCAAGGTCTCCCTAGTTCTGAATCAGCAGATTTCAGTAGGAAAACG
The DNA here is from genome assembly GCF_023898315.1 of Schistocerca nitens. Classification (NCBI taxonomy): domain Eukaryota; kingdom Metazoa; phylum Arthropoda; class Insecta; order Orthoptera; family Acrididae; genus Schistocerca; species Schistocerca nitens. The sequence continues at coordinate 434,441,693 of NC_064622.1, forward strand.
TCCCCTTTGGTCTACTTGCATATTGCATTCGGCCACTGCCAAGTTCAGCAATCTAATACAGAAAATTGCTTATGTAGGCTTTGTGAAGTGACTTGTGCTGCATGTTGTATTATTTTACAGTGAAACTCAGTACATCTCTTGATGAGTGACAACAAAGTGGTTTCCAGCCCATCATGGGTGATGCCAGATACTCCCATTCCTTGAAGTAGGGCAAGGGGTAACACATTACGGAATGGAACAAGTAAAATAATTAACAATGTCACTGAATGTTACGAGCAGGAGAGCAAGAATAAAGTCTTGCTCCATCCTCCATTCTCTCTCTCTCTCTCTCTCTCTCTCTCTCTCTCTCTCTCTCTCTGGTAAAGTTTCAGCTTCAGCTCTGTGAAAATGATTCACAGATTTTGCAAAGAGAATCCTGGGAAATCACAAGAAATTCCCAGCAAAAAGAGGTAAATTTCAGTACAATTTTTTATGCTCAACAGTGCTTTTAAACTACCGTCCATTTTGTCTGGATTGCTTTAAAGTCGTCACTGTTTTGTGTGTAAAAGACTTTCTTGTCATCCAGTAGGTGGCTCAATATGGAGTGACAAAGTATACTTTTAGAAGTCCTCATGCAGCTTAGTGGTTAAGGTACATGACTGCTATGCTGAAAGTTCTGTCACATGTCAGTTTTTTAAACATTGCAATAGAAATGCTGTATAAAAATCTTTTTTTTATTGGACACTTATTGTGAGTCCAATAGAAAAAAGATTTTCATATGACTGAATTAGTTTTCTATTTTCCATGATGCATATTCACAGCTGCAGTTGCCCTGACTATGCAGTCTTTTGTAATAGAAATTACTGCCATTATTATTTTCATTTAATTACTTGTGGCATCAACATGTGATACCTGGGACCATAACCTACACTACTGCATGAATGGTTTCAAAAAGTCAATCGTTTTCTCTGTGACCTCTCCTTATTGCTTGTAAATATACATTCTCCATAAAATTGAATTCTACTTTCTGACTTTTTTAAAAATTCTCTTTCACTTAGGCTAAGATCTATGGGGAAAATCCAGGTGGGTAACTTTTACAGGGGAGTATTGAGTCAAAAAATCGAAAATTTCTACTTGAAAAAAGCTGAAATCATTAAAATTGAACAAGGCACCAGTGACTGATTGAATCCCTATCAGATTCTATACTGAATTTGCAGCTGAGTCGGTCCCTCTTTTGCCTATAATCTATTGTAGGTCCCCCAAACAAAATACCATGCCCGATTCTTGGAAAACAGGCACAGGTCACAACTATCTATGAGAAGGGTAGCAGAAGTGATCCACAATACTACTGTCCATATCCTTGACACTAATTTCTTGTGGAATCTTAGAACATAATCTGAGCTCAAATACAATGAGGTATCTTGAACAGAATGACCTCCTCCATGCCAAACAGCATGGGTGCCAAAAACATCAATCATGTGAAACCCAAAGCGCACTTTTCTCACATGACATACTGAAGGCTTTGGATCAAGGCAGATTGATGCTGTATTTCTTGATTTCCAAAAAGCATTTCACTCAGTGGCACATGTACATTTATTGTCAAAAGTATGATCATGTTGGGTGTCAAGTGTAATTTGTGACTGGATTGAGGATTTTTTGATAGGGAGGATACAGCGTGTTATCTTGGATGGAGAGTCATCATCAGATGGAGAAGTAACTTTAGGTGTGCCCCAGAGAAGTGTGTTGTGACCCTTGCTGTTCATGTTGTATATTAATGATCTTGCAGATAATATTAATAGTAACCTTAGAATTTTCTGCAGATGATGCAGCTGTCTATAACAAAATACTATATGAAAGAAGCTGCATAAATACTTGTCAGATCTCAACATGATTTTAAATGGTGTGAAGACCGGCAAATTGCCTTAAATGTTCAGAAATGTAAAATTATACACTCCACAAAATCAAAAAATGTAGTACCCTATGACTATAATATCAATGAGTCACTGTTTGAATGAGACAACTTACACAAATACCTGGGTGTTATACTTTTAGGGATATGAAATGGAATGATTATATAGACTCAGTCATGAGTAAATCAGTTGGTAGACTTTGATTTATTGGTAGAATACTGTACTGGGAAAGTGCAATCAGTCCACAAAGGAGACTGTTTACAAATCACTCATGTGACCAGTTCTAGAATATTGCTCAAGTGTGTGGGACCTGTACCAAATAGGACTAACAGGGGATATTGAACATATACAGAGAAGAGCAGCATGAATTGTCACAGGTTTGGTTGATCCATGGGAGAGTATTACAGAGATACTGAAGAAACAGAACTGGAAGAATCTTGAAGATACACGTAAACTATCCTGAGAAAGTCTATTAACGAAGCTTCAAGAACCAGCTTCAAATGATGACTCTAGAAATATACTAAAATCCCCTACGTATCACTCACATATGGATCATGAGGGTAAGATTACAATAATTACTGCACATATAGACACCTTCAGACAATCATTCTTCCTCCAGTCCAGATGTGAATGGAATGGGAAGAATCCCTAATAACTGGTACAATGGGATGTACTGTCTGCTATCACCTGTGGTATGCAGACTACAGAAGCAGATGTGGATGGAGATGTAGGTACAGGAGATTGTTCTCTGTCTACAGAAATTTCTACCAATGCTCAATGAACAGATTGGCTGGACTTGGGGTATTCTATCTCTGTGAAATATTTTGTTGTCCATGGGATTCACATGGGAAAAAAGTGCAGAATGAGAGGTCTTTACTACTAAAATGTGGAGACATTATTGATCGGCAGTTGCATTTCATTGTAGAAATGAAACACAGTAATGGAAGCAGCCACAGAGATATTCTATCTGAATGAAACTTGGATGGACAGTAATATGACAACTGGTAAATGTTGGCGGAAGGACGATGATGTCAGCATTATAGAGGGGGGAACATCCTCTAAAAGATTTATTACTGAAAGTGGTTGAAAGGTAGTTTATAAATATCGTTCTCCCAAATATTCCTCCAAAGTCAGTCATTCTGACAGACAGTGCTGCATACTATAACAGATAGGCACACAAAACGCCCTCATAGTGTGATACCAAAGTGAGAATGTTGGAATGGCTGCAAAAGAGGCATGAGGAAGCATGCTCTGTGCACTTTAATTCAAGAGCATAGACCTGCTAAAAGGCATATGTGATTGATGAAATGGTGAAAGAGAAAAGCCACACAGCTGTCTGCTTGCCACCCTATAATTGTGATTTGAATGTGGTTGAACTGGCACGAGGAAAAGTAAAATGGTTGTTTAGGGAGCACAACATTTCGGGGGACATGTCCAAAGACAATCCATTTAAGATAGCAAGTGAATCCCTTCTGTCAGTAACTGCTGATGACTGGCAAGGGTACTGCAAGGTATAGCAATTAGACAGAGAATAATGGCGAAGTGAGTGTGTCCTTGAAATCACGACGGATTAAATCGTTATCAATACTGGTACTGCTGAATTGGACAGTCACAACAATACTGCATCATGCACAGATGAAGAACTTAATGAGACTGAGTCAAAGTGATTCATGTGTACATAAATTTCATACCTAATTAAGAGTTCAAAATTTTACTCATTCTCTTTTCATTGCTGCTATGCGCCCTTTTGAATTTCAAATTGTCTATGAAAACTGATTGGGAAGTAGTAGCCACAAGTACATTCATTTAACATGAAACTACCAATTTTGATTTGTAATGGGACATCCTCCTCTAGCATTACTTTTCTCTATAGTAGTAGTCATCGATCATAGTAATATTTTTCAAATTTTGGACTGATCAGTATTATCTCAGTTGTTTTTCTGAAAGATTACATATAATTTCATGCACAATATGTTATATTTCAAGCTAATATTTATGAATAGGAATTATTATTTTGGATGCTATAATCAATAAATACTAGTTCTGAATGTACAGTTAAAATTAATTTTTTTATGAACATTTGAAATTACAAAGTATTTGGCACACTTAAAATTTCTGTTATTAATTATGCACTCTAGTACTGTTTATTTTATTTATTTCTGATTCATTTATGAAATAATAACCAAAACTAACAGAAATCCATTTGTCAAGAAAAACTGTAAACCCTTCAGTTGGTTGGTTTAAAAGAGGGGGGAGGGACCAAACTGTAAACCCTTTGGAATATTGTTATTACAGCAGAGTGAAGTAGTAGTAAGCATGCTTTGGATGTGGTCAGATGTGTTTTTGTATTTTAGGCGAACAATGTCATTTCGGGTTTCTTAAAGTGAAATTTCAAAAGACTGTGTGATATACTAAAATGTGATACAATAAATTAATGTAAAAACAAAAATTCTGCAACAAAAATCTTCAAAATTATTTAGATCAATTCAACCATGAGGACCTAAAATGTGAGAATTTCAGCTTCAAGAATCAGACCTTAGACAAGAAGAACTGGAGCCAACTCTGCAAGAAAAGATAAGTAAACTAAAAAGTCTATTGTAATCTTACTCCACTCAAATCTTCAGAAAAGACTTTGCTTGTTGTGAACAATAGCTACAAGAAGGAAGGAGGGGGAGATTACAGATTTCACAGATCCTATAAATTTTTATCACGCTCATGTCTCAATTTTTTCTCGTGGACACACAATACGTAGCAGATGACAGCCATTGTGGCGGCAGCTAATAGATGACACTGTCAGTGCAGCATGGAGCATAAACTGAATGAGAAGGCAAGTGTGCTTGACATTAACACAGTTTGTTCCTTCCACACTTCCCCTCACTTCTCAGCAAACAATGTGCTGTGTCTTTGTGTGGATGATTCTTCCTCTGCTCCTTGCACCCCTCTCAGAATTCACTCTTCCTCTGGTGAACAAAATGTAGATGCACTCATAGGCAAAAACTACTGAAATTTGCCCTTGATACTGGTACATTTATGTCCTTATTAAATAAACCCAGTATTGTTATTTATTGTATGACTGGAGAAAATACGAGACAGCTATTTACATACTAGACAGCTATTTACAACAAATATATGCATTTCGGCACAGGTACGCACAATCTCAAGTTCATACCCCTAAGTCCAGGTTTCAAATCCAGTCACAAGCTTCTGCAGATGAATTGTAAAGGTCTTCCACTGTCCCTTTGAATGCTCTAAGGGAACATTCAAATGTTATATGATGTACAGTTTGCTGCTCTTTGCTGCAGTCACATTGGGGAGATGGTTTCCACCCTCACTGGTGCAGCAATTCTCCACAACTGCCCTGGCCAGTTCTGATCCAATTCAGTATGCACCTGTGTTGTTGGGGTACATGAAATCCTTCTGATCACTCCCCAAGGAAGTTCCTCCCCTTGATTGTCCCAGGTATCTTTCATGTTAAAATGACTGATCTTCAGACTGAATGTTTGCGCCACATTAGTTTTCTAGACATCAATTGGTCAGGTTCTGATAATGAACATTCAGATGAATTGGTAATTCTGGGTTACTTTTTTTTCTTGTCCACACATTCAGCAATGAGTGTGATCTTCTTATCAATCGTTGTAGAATATTACTAAGTACCGTAGCCAGTGCATATTTATCAAGATGAATGCACCCTGTGATGGGCACAATGCTTTATTAAGCTGTGTCAACTATTTTAATGAGCACTGTTTACCCAGTCAGAACAGCAGTATTAGGCGACTCAGTACGAAAGAGCTAAAGCTGATGACCTGAGAACTGTTGCAATGGCACCACAGGCAGTTCCAGCTAATTTCTGGAGTAGATTGTTCTGTTAATGCCTACAACACTAGGTGAAGTGAGGACTTAACACCAGCAACTCTTTTTAAGATTTGGCCACAGCACCTTACTGTAAAATTGACTGATAGAGGCACATTTTGAAATTCCTGTGGGCATAGAACCATAAGCTTACTTGGTGTTAAATATACATCTCTACATTGAAAGCTGGTACATTTTGAAATCTCTTTAACCCCAGCCACATTCCAGCATTTATGGATCAATTACTTGTGCAAGTGTTCTTCCATACAACTGTCCTGGGCATGTTTATGGTTCAACATCAAGGTCAATGGACTCAAACAAATGGAAGATTATGTCACAGCTGCCACCCACATGGAAATGATGTCCAACAATGCACAAGTCCTCTGTGGTTCTCTGGCAACTTAAGAGGCAACCTTCAATGGAGGCCACAGCCCGACAAAGCAGCTTCCTGTCTGCTCTCACTGCATGCACTAGGACATGTTGAGCCTGACGCTAGCACAAGCCACTGTCAAGGGCCCTCTCTTTCAAGCAGGTAACAGGTACCCCCAATGGAAGTCCACAATTTTGGACACCTCCCAACCTGGACCCATGGGATACTCTTCATTTGCCACGGGTCCATTATATATGCCACGGCTTCATGCCACGGACTTCTCCGGAGCCATCAGAACAAACTTTGCCTCCACCATCATCATTGGCAGCTGCCTGTTTCTCTGCCTCCTGCAGACCCTCTGGTCCAGGGGTAATTCATGCAACTTCAATTTAAGAGGTTGGTTGGTTTGTTTGGGGAAGGAGACCAGACAGCGAGGTCATCGGTCTCATCGGATTAGGGAAGGACGGGGAAGGAAGTCGGCCGTGCCCTTTGAAAGGAACCATCCCGGCATTTGCCTGGAGTGATTTAGGGAAATAACGGAAAACCTAAATCAGGATGGCGTAAGCGGGATTGAACCGTCGTCCTCAATTTAAGAGGTCTGTTCAAAAGATTCTGGAACATTCATAATTTTACACCAGTGGTATGTTGGAGAGAAATGCAGTTGGCATACCTGCACAAGCCTGTGTTTAATGTGTAACAGCCAGAAGTTTCATTGTTGTATGTCTGTTAGTTATTGTTCACTGCTGTATTGAGTAATGTTGTGTCATATATTTTGCAAATTTTGAGATGGCAGAGTTAGAGGAGCAACGAGTCTGCATTAAATTTTCCGTGAACCTCGAGAAAACTTTACAGACACACCCCAAATGATTCAGGAAGCCTATGGTGATGAGAGCTTAAACCATACCCAGTGTTATGAATGGTTCACACAGTTTAAAAATGGCTGGACAGAAGTTAAAGACGACCCTCATTCAGGATGCCCTTCAACGTCTACTGATGATGGTCATGTCAAGATTGTCAATGAAATTGTGCATGCCAATCAAAGACTGACTGTTCGAGAGAGTGCAGAAGAACGTAACATTCCAGTTGGATCATGTCATGAAATCCTAACACAGCATCTTGGAATGCATCGTGTTGCCACCGAGTTTCTCCCATGACTCATGAGTCAAGATCAGAAAGACCTTCACCTCGCAATGTGTGAAGACCTTTCGGACAGCGCAAATGAGAATGAGAGAATTGCAGCTGGTGATGAGACATGGGTCTACAGTTATTATGTTGATACCAAGGATCAATCTTCACAATGGGTTGGGAAAGGTTCTCCTAGACCAAAAAAAACTTGTCAGGTCAGGTTATGTCATAGATTTGCTGATAGTTTTCTTTGACTTTGAAGGATTAGTTCATCATGAATTAATGCCACAGGGACGAACTGTTAACTGATGGTACTACTGGGACATGTTGCAACAAATGTGAGAAAATGTAGGGAGGAAACGACCTGTGATGCGATGAGACAATTCATTACTGTTGCATCACAACAACACACCTGAACATTCATCCCTGTTGGTGCACGAGTATTGTATAAAAAAACGAAATCACTGTACTGCCTCATCTTCCGTACTCTCCAGACCTTTGTCCCTGCAATATTTTTATTTCCAAAGTTTAAAACCCCCATTGAAAGGATAAAGGTTTGCAATTATAGATGATTTAAAGAAAATTCACAGATTGTGCTTCGTGTGATCCAGCAAGAGGCATACCAAGATTGCTTCCGGGAGTGGGAAAAGCATTGAGAGTATTTTGAAGATGACCAGGCACAATAAGTAGAAGGTAAGGGCAGAAAAATTTTGTGGACAAAGTTCCAAAATTTTTTGAACAGACCTCGTAGACTCATCCTCAACTGGCCTCCCACAATGGCACTCATGGACACTGATCCACCACTCCTCCTGCTGGCAGCTCCTCTGGACCATGCATCATCTACATTTTTGTTCCCTGGCTGCCCATTGATGGAGGGGATGTAGTGGTGCCAACTAATGTCACTAGAGAAAATGAATAGCTGGAGTAACATAACACTGGTAGCACTACCCAGATGGCATTTGTCATCAGGAGTGCAATCTGATGAGACAATGGCAGACTCCTGCATATAAGCTGGCCCAGGGGTAATCTGAGTCAGTCAGAATGCGATCAGTGAAGTGTGTGCATATTGGTCTCGTTTACATTCTTTGTATTTCAGATTCTGTGTGTTACTGGTGGAACTTTGATACTGTGAAAACTGGACTTTGATTGGAATGATTAATTAAAACAGCTTGCATTACCCTGTAATGTTCTGTAATAGTGCCCACTTTCTCAAATGAATTGGAACAAGTCCCTGCTCATCTCGCAAGTAGCTTGCCTTTATAGAAGTTTGATCCATGGGCTTAGATAATTTTAATCTATTTATTTGTGTACAATAAATGTTGTTGGCCTCAAAGTGAGGGTTACAATATTGGTAGATGGAGGTCTCGGTTTTGGATCACCATGCGATACCATGGAAGCAAAATTTCTCAAGCTTTGGGCAACAGCTAAATCAGCATCAGGAATTGCTCCAGCACTTAACTAGTTCTTCACTGCAGCAGTGAGAGGCAGTGCAGCAATCCCATAACCCCTCATGCTGCACTTTCAGGCACATATCGTCACACACCCAGATCATCAATTGGCCTATTTGTTGTCTACAAATCCACAGCTATGTTACTTGGTCCAAAAATTAGCCCCATTGTCTGACATTTTCTCTCAACACCACTAGTCAGACGCTGTAAGTTATGCCCCTTGGATTGCAAACTTGCAGGGGTTATGTAGTAAATGTAAATTCACATTTGTGCATGGTCAGTCATTAGTGAAAAATTTCATGTGTGATGTATCCACCTGCTTAGTTCCAGTCAAGAAGATCTGCAGACATTTCTTGAAACAGTTTGACTCCTCCGAGATAAAGTGCTGCAAATTGCACAGGCATTTGAAATATCTCAAACCAAGTAAGAAAATTTTTCAGCAAACTTTGACATTTCACTTGCCAGAGCTGTAGTTATACAATGCAGCACATTCCCGAAATAGATTCTAAAGAAGTAAATAAGTTCATTTCAGTCACTCAACTGGTCATGTCCTCTGCAAACACAAGCTAGTACAGGGTGTTTGTACATGACAATACACATTGTTTCCAAGTTCATCGAACTGTTTTTCTTTGCATCCCAGATGGGAATGCCTATATTATGAGGGGAAATGTTGTAAGTGTTTATGTAGCAGACATACTGCGTTGCAGGCACTGGAAATTAGCTCTGCCCAATTCAAATTAATCACATTTCAGGCAGTACCCAGGTGCTGGCACTGTGAAAAATTTTGTTACATGCAACAGTGTAAGATTCCAGTGATTTTTTTTTCAGTCTGTTTCTAACCAAACTACGTACTTTACTATGGGCATTCCCTCACTCAGCGAAAAGTATACAATCAGGTTTCTTGAACATTGTCACTTCTGGTTGTGACGGATCTCTTGATTGAGAACATTTTTGATCTTGATGCATGTTTTATTGTATCCACCTGGTAGTCAATCCCCTGCACACCAGGCAGGCCGTGTGGGCAACCACCCCACCAGGAGGACATGCAAGAACAGCTATCATCAATACCAAGGTGACCTGTGCTGTTTACCATGGAGTTACATGTGGCCTCCACAGCATCCAGGGTTGCCACCGTTGCTGTCACAGCAGAGAGCTTTATCGGCAGGGCACTATTTTACTGTGCCATGTCATGTGCCCTCGTGCAGATATCCATTCATGCCTCACTATTTAGGCAACTGCTGGACAATGCTACCTCTTAAGGCCACCAGTAGTTCTGTCTGACCACATCAGCAGTTGACCCAATGCCCCTAGTTGCTAGTGCCCACAGTTTTATCTGAAAGCTCAGTGCCGGCAGAACCTGCCCCGATCACCATGGTCTTCACCAGCAGTACATCAGCCATCATACCCCAGCAGCACTGGCCCAGTAACATCCTAGGTCTCCATGCCACCATCTACGATGATTCTGGGGTTGATTGTATAGGCACATTACAAACATCAGCACATGGGAGACATTTCTGTTGTATGTAAGTGTGCAGAGATTCATTCAAGAATATTATGTTTAGTAACTCTTTATTAACAAAACAGTTATTCTTTGAAAGGGTCTTCAAACACTCCTCAGTACAAGGATGTCAATGGTGACAAGTCTGTGTCCATGTGTATTAAGGTATGTTGTTGTACAAGAGTTCTCTCCCCTCGCCCATCATATAATGCAGAGGCAGCAAGGATAAAGATCTTCACGTTCAAGTTATTAGTGTATCTTTTTGGTAGTCTTCTCTCATTCGCCATAAAGGAGATTGACGACGGGCTGTTTCCACATGTGTTTCTTGCTGTATGTTAATTTGTTTGCCAGGGTAGCATTCTGTTTTTCTCACTGGCTGAGAGGTTTTCTGATGAATAGGTTTTAGCTTGTGTGTGTTCATTTGTTTTTCTGGGGCAGCATATCTCTGTTTTCAGAGTTGTAACAACCTGTGTTCAGTGCTGTTAAGTCACTTTCTGCAGATCTTCCAACAGTATTCATGGGTCCAATTGGTTGTCTTCTGTTCATGTGTTGTTGCCAACAGAATTAACTTTGTCGATGCTGTTGGTCTGCATTGTTTTCAGTGGTTATTTAGTGGCTTTTTTTAATTTTTCTCACAGTTCAAGCTCAAGACTGGCAGTGTATTTTCACGTACAGTTTGAGTGTCATTTCCATTATCATGCCTGTCCAATAAGCAGACCTGTTTTTTTCTCGTATCATTCGGTTACAGGAACAGCAAATTCAGAAGCTGCTACAGCGTGTAACTTACTTCACTCAAGTTTTGGTTACTACACCGCTGTCTCAGCATGTCCCTCCTGCATCTGATCTGGCTTTTTGTGTGTTTGACAGTCAGAACGAAGATTGGGACCTGTACCATCGACAGTTAAGGTTGTGTTCTATGGACTATGGTATACATGGTATGCAACATAGTGCTCATTTCCTTGCCAGTGCAAGGGCAGAAATTTTGAGTCTATGTTGTCAGTTGTCCCTTGGCCATGGTCTGGAGGACATTAGGCTATGAGCTGTTAGCAGAATGGTTAAATGTGCATTTTTACATTGTCAGTCACCTCCAGCTGAGCAATGCATGCGCCATGTCCTTAGTTCATGTCAGACATTCTTTTCCACAGTATTCGAGTGAGCTTGTTCATGAACAGTGTCTAGAGCACTTGGCAAGCTGGGTCTCATTCCGTCAGGTTGTTTCGAATGTTGTGGTGTTGGCAGCACTCCGTGTTTTGTTTCCAGAGTATTATGGTGGCAGTCCTCTCGCTCTCAGGCCATCTCTTACCTGTGATGCCATTAGATGTCGACTCTCCCATTGTCAGTAATACTCATGTCACAGGTGGCTCTTTCAGCATCTCTTCTGTCAGTGCCAGACCTATCACGGCCAGCCCTTGTGTCGTTGCCATGCCTGCCTGCGATGATGTCTGCTTCATCGTCAGTACGGAGGTAGACTGTCCTGTCTTGGTTGGCCCTCCATTAACCACCCAGTCTGTCTGTGACATTGTTGGTCTTGTCAGTTCACCCATCGCAGGCCCTAATGTCTTTGACCATCCTGTACGTGTATAAGTAGCTGTCATCAGCACTGAGATATTTTCCTTGTATGGTCTGGACTGTTTACCACCGAGTTCCAGCTCGCATTTGCAGCATCTGGGGTGCCAACTTCGTTGACAGGCAGCATGCCTGTCACAGCAGAGAGCACAGGGCACTATTTTGCTACACCAGTTATGTCATAGGACTAAAGTTGGCGATACCAGTAGTTCCTTCCAGATACATTAGCAGTTCAGGCCCAGCACTACTAGCTGGCAGAATCAGCAGTTTCATCTCAGCACTCGATGCCGGCAGAACTGGCCAAATTGATCATTCTTCACTAGCAGTACGTTATTTGTCATACACCGGCAGTGCTGGCACAGGTCTGCAAGTTGCTGGCTACCACAACTCTGGGGTTTGTTGTGTATGCACATCACAGATGTCAGATGAGAGACATTTCTGTTGTACACAGTTGTGTGGATATTCATCCGAGGACATTACAAATGAGTCTTATTTTCTTAATAAACAGCTATTCTTTCAAGCTGTCTTCAATCCCTCCTCAGTATGAGGATATATCACATACTGCCATTGGCTTTTCTTTACACCCTAAAGTGCACTCCAAATCGTTGGTACCATTTGGAGCCACTGATACTCTTTGTAGCAATTTGTGCCACAGTTTGCACCAGGTTTGGGGAAGGTGGTTGACTTTCAGACCCATACAGTCTTAAGGCCAACAGCAAGTTCTAATTTTGCAAAGTTCACCTGATACTGTTCACTAATACAGAAGTAGTTAAGACTGGACTAGACACACTATAACAAGCTGTTTTGATTTTTTACAGTCAGTGGCTTTACTGTCAGTAGTGGTCAGGAACCATAGAGGATTTCTTCAGTTTTGTGGAGACTTCAAGTAAATCATTAATGCTCAAGTGGGTATTGATTTTTATGCCGTCCCTCAGCGGCAGAAAACTATTTTCAAAAATAATTCTAACGGAGCCATATTTTCAGTTGCACATCAATGAAGACCCAAATATGATTTCAGTTTTGAATATATTGCTCCAAAAGTATCAACATAACAAACTGCCTTTGGCGTGACTAATCCCCACCATATTTCAGATTACTGTAGGGATTTTGTATTGTGTGAATTATTGCAATGATTCTCTCATCGTCAATCACATGACAGAACAATTGCACAATCTATGTCTATTTTTTTTCAGTCCTTGCACAGAAAGGCCTTACGGGTAACTTTTCCAAATGCATCTTCTTATATAGATTATGTTCTAAGTGAAGAGGAAAGAATATGCACGGGCTATTCAGAACATGCCCCTTCAAATTTGCATCCAAAGATGCCAATCAGTTGAGGATGACATGGCAGTCCATTGATACTGTTGGGACTTTCGAGGCCTGTTAGCATGGAGAGAGAAAAAAAGGCAGTAACTTCAGCTCAAGAACATGAATATCTTTTGTGTCTATAAATGCCTCACATGTTTTTTTATTTTTGTATGGTCACAAATTTCTTCTTATCACTTACCATCCACTCACCATACACCCCCCCCCCCCCCCCTCAAGTCATGAAGCAGACACAAACGCAGCCACAGCCACAGCCACAGCCACATCATTTCATTTACATGCCCTGGTTTGGGCATGCAAATTTGGGTGGGATCTGCGGTGGATGCAGTGATCTGTAGTGGAACAGCAGGGATGCCAGGTAGAGTTGGTGACTACAAAAGTAGGCTACTGCAGCAGCGCTGCAAAGAGCTCAGGCTGCAGCACCCCTCTCATCAGTGAGTCAATGGTTGCAACCACATCGTAGCTCTCCCTCTACTCAGGGAAATTTTTACACTAGGGACAACACACACACACACACACACACACACACACACACACACACACACACAAGTGAGGACTTTAACCTTCAACAGGGGAAGCCACGCAAACTGTGGCAAGTCACCTCATACCATGCGACTACTCCACACAGCCTTCAACTCAGGCGTCACAGAGGATGATCACATGGCTTCTCATATCCTGCAAGTTGAGAGGCACACACATGAACATCAGTATGTCTTCACCGATTGTCATATAATTGCATATGCTGTGCAGGGACACCTCCGCAAGGCACTTTGGATCCAGCACTGTCACTGCTACCAAAGAGGTCTCTCAGGAATGTCTCACCATGACATTTCACAGCTTCCAACCATTTCCATGTCAACATCCCAATCGTTTCCATGTCAACATCCCTTGCTCCAGTCAGGAAGCACTAGCCCTATGTGCCAGTTAAAGGGGAGGAGGAACTACTGAACTTCTGTAGCGGGTAAATATAAGGCTGCCTGATTGCAGACACACTCTCACTTGGCATTACCTGAGTTCCCCTCTACAACTGACCTAAAACTGCTGCTGCTATTTACCTAGATCAAGTTAGACTTGTGTTTTATAGTGTGTCATCTGATGAATGTGCATGGTGGTGACCAGCACAGGACTTTTTACTTAATGTTATAATTTCAGTATGTCTGTATAACACTGTAATAGCGTTTCACTTATATTAATTCCAATCAGGAAATATTGCTTATATTATCATTATCAAGAGCTAATGTTTGGTTCATGGACTAGTAGAAATTTTCATCTGATTTTTACACAAAAAGTTCGTGTTCAATAGCTCTTGTTGGTCCTCTAGTGAGGGTTCAAATAACACAGGATCGAGCTGTGCTCATTGCTTACAAACCTAACAACAGAGAAAGTATTACTGAAGCAATAAACAAACTGATCAGCTTAATTTTTCTATGGCACATGTGGATAGAAGGATGTTGAAAGTGCATGTCAGCATTTTTCTTTTCACATCAGCCGACATAATTTAAATTTATCTTTTTGTGACTACACAATGAAGGCTACACAATGTCAGACAATTTAGTACCTGAGTATATTTATATGGCTAATTAAACTCCAATACTTCCTTGTTTTACAGTAGGTCTGCAATGCTATAAAAAATCATGAAGACACATTCTGTACCAATATAAAAAAGGCCTAGCTCATTTTATAGTTAGTCTTTTTAAAAAATAAACATTTGTCATAAGCTAATAGGGGTAAAAGTATAATTCATTATAGTTTTCATAAAAAAATAATTTTGTGACTATTTGTACACTTTAATGTCACTCACGCTATATCCTGTATGAGAAATTATCAAGTTGCTAACATGGCAATTCCTATGCTGAAATGTTTGGGGCCGGCATTTGTCACATACGGTCAAAATATGGCAGTTCAAGATGATATCTTGTTCAATATCTACTGTATTACTTTCAGTCAGTTTAAGTTCTTCATAAATCCATTCCTAGATCTCAAATATGGTTGGTCTAATTATGTTCCCATTGAACGGGAACTACACAGTATTTATTTGGTTTATCATGGATATTTTCTGTAATAAATAACAAAACTGTGAAACACTTTACAACTGCCAAATTACTGGACAATGAATGGTACTATGACCAGAGGCAGTCACCTGGGCAGCAACAAGCATCCACCACTTGAAGACAGCTTTGGACTGCGTACTATTTACCACTAGTCCACAGGTAGACAGAACAAAGAGCTGTTCCAATGGTATGGACCATTCTCAAAAAATTACAGTGTTGGCACTTGACAGATAGACTGGATGTGGGATTCTACTAGTGATTTATAGTTGAAACAGTAATGGCTCAGGGTTATCACTGGAGTGGTCAACTGGCCACCAGATGTATCTGTCAAAGGCAGTATGGACAATGAATGGATGATAAAAGATAATGGGCCTGACCACACACCAAGAACCAATATGATAAATGAGCAATTTATTGACCCCCTTTCTTGCTGCAGATGGCCATTTAGCCCCAGAGCCTTCAAAGCAGTTCAACATCTTCAGATGAACTGTTATCTTTTGAAATGTTACTTTTGTACTACCTACAGGTAAATGAAACACTAGCTTGGTAAAATTTGCTTAACGTGGTATTTGAACCTGGAGTGTTTATTGATGGCTGATGATGTGGTGATGTTTTGATATCTTGAGCATCTGTTCTAGACCTACTGCTCCATGCAGCTACACATAACACTGCTGCCAAACAGTCCATTATGAGACTGGTGTAGAGATACAACTCTTGTGATTTATCTCAGGGTCCAGCTATGCTATGCCCTGTTCTTCCTCAGCATCGAGCTGCTTCCTTCTGCACAGATTTCTATACGTGAAGTGGCTATAAAACAAAACACTGCTTCTTTACTTAAATAAAATGTAGATTTGTTCCAAATGGTTAAATGTTATGAGGGAAGTTACTACTCCCCAGGACAAACTAACAATGCAGTCTCAAAGACCTCTCATCAACATGTCTGTAAATGATATAAAGCAGCAAACACTTATATACATCATATTACGAGACTCAGATGGCCTTAGACTCGGGTTCCCATGTAGATGCCATGTTTCTTGACTTCCGCAAGGCGTTCGATACAGTTCCCCCCATGCAATTTTGTCATATGATGACATGTTGGAGACCGTGGCTGTTTTTGAAGACAAATGTTGATGGTGTTAGGACAGCAACCAGCCACAAATTTACTTTGAGTTCCTTTATTCAAAGGAAACCGTTACCGGTTTCGAATCGTTGCGATTCATCATCAGACGGTTTACACGCTTTCTTTCTACATTTGGTAATTTTATGTTTCTTGAAAGCATGTATATTTCTCATTACCTGGCGAGGTAAGCTTAATGCAATTTTGTCATATGACGACATGTTGGAGACCATGGCTGTTTTTGAAGACAAATGTTGATGGTGTCAGGACAGCAACCAGCCACAAATTTACTTTGAGTTCCTTTATTCAAAGGAAACCGTTACCGGTTTCGAATCATTGCGATATATCATCAGACGGTTTACACGCTTTCTTTCTACATTTGGTAATTTTATGTTTCTTGAAAGCATGTATATTTCTCATTACCTGGCGAGGTAAGCTTAATGCAATTTTGTCATATGACGACATGTTGGAGACCATGGCTGTTTTTGAAGACAAATGTTGATGGTGTTAGGACAGCAACCAGCCACAAATTTACTTTATGAGTTCCTTTATTCAAAGGAAACCGTTACCGGTTTCGAATCGTTGCGATTCATCATCAGACGGTTTACACGCTTTCTTTCTACATTTGGTAATTTTATGTTTCTTGAAAGCATGTATATTTCTCATTACCTGGCGAGGTAAGCTTAATGCAATTTTGTCATATGATGACATGTTGGAGACCGTGGCTGTTTTTGAAGACAAATGTTGATGGTGTTAGGACAGCAAGCAGCCACAAATTTACTTTGAGTTCCTTTATTCAAAGGAAACCGTTACCGGTTTCGAATCGTTGCGATTCATCATCAGACGGTTTACACGCTTTCTTTCTACATTTGGTAATTTTATGTTTCTTGAAAGCATGTATATTTCTCATTACCTGGCGAGGTAAGCTTAATGCAATTTTGTCATATGACGACATGTTGGAGACCATGGCTGTTTTTGAAGACAAATGTTGATGGTGTCAGGACAGCAACCAGCCACAAATTTACTTTATGAGTTCCTTTATTCAAAGGAAACCGTTACCGGTTTCGAATCGTTGCGATTCATCATCAGACGGTTTACACGCTTTCTTTCTACATTTGGTAATTTTATGTTTCTTGAAAGCATGTATATTTCTCATTACCTGGCGAGGTAAGCTTAATGCAATTTTGTCATATGATGACATGTTGGAGACCGTGGCTGTTTTTGAAGACAAATGTTGATGAGAAATATACATGCTTTCAAGAAACATAAAATTACCAAATGTAGAAAGAAAGCGTGTAAACCGTCTGATGATGAATCGCAACGATTCGAAACCGGTAACGGTTTCCTTTGAATAAAGGAACTCAAAGTAAATTTGTGGCTGGTTGCTGTCCTAACACCATCAACAGTTCCCCCCAGTCATTTAATGAACAAAGTAAGAGCATATGGACTATCAGACCAATTGTGTGATTTGATTGAAGAGTTCCTAGATAAAACAGAATGCAGCATGTCATTCTCAATGGAGAGAAGTCTTCGGAAGTAAGAGTGATTTCAGGTGTGCCGCAGGGGAGTGTCGTAGAACCGTTGCTATTCACAGTATACATAAATGACCTTCTGGATAACATCGAAAGTTCACTGAGGCTGTTTGCAGATGATGCTGTGGTATATTGAGAGGTTGTAACAATGGAAATTTGTACTGAAATGCAGGAGGATCTGCAGCGAATTGACGCATGGTGCACGGAATGGCAATTGAATCTCAATGTAGACATGTGTAATGTGCTGCAAATACATAGGAAGAAAGATCCCTTATCATTTAGCT
Source organism: Schistocerca nitens (assembly GCF_023898315.1). Classification (NCBI taxonomy): domain Eukaryota; kingdom Metazoa; phylum Arthropoda; class Insecta; order Orthoptera; family Acrididae; genus Schistocerca; species Schistocerca nitens. The sequence goes on from NC_064622.1 coordinate 434,459,748, forward strand.
ACAATATAGCAGGTCAGCAAATGGAAGCAGTTAATTCCATAAATTATCTTTGAGTACGCATTAGGAGTGATTTAAAATGGAATGATCATATAAAGTTGATCGTTGGTAAAGCAGATGCCAGACTGAGATTCATTGGAAGAATCCTAAGGAAATGCAATCTGAAAACAAAGGAAGTAGGTTACAGTACACTTGTTTGCCCATTGCTTGAATACAGCTCACCAGCGTGGGATCCGTACCAGATAGGGTTGATAGAAGAGATAGAGAAGATCCAACGGAGAGCAGGATCATTTAGTAATCACGAAAGCGTTACGGAGATGATAGATAAACTCCAGTGGAAGACTCTGCAGGAGAGACGCTTAGTAGCTCGGTACAGGCTTTTGTTGAAGTTTCGAGAACATACCTTCACCGAGGAGTCAAGCAGTATATTGCTCCCTCCTACGTATATCTCGCGAGGAGACCATGAGGATAAAATCAGAGAGATTAGAGCCCACACAGAGGCATACCGACAATCCTTCTTTCGATGAGCAATACGAGACTGGAATAGAAGGTAGAACCAATAGAGGTACTCACGGTACCCTCCGACACACACCGTCAGGTGGCTTGCGAAGTATGGATGTAGATGTAGATATTCATCTTTCTTGGTGCCAGAGGTCTTTCATGGTACCAGAACACCTTCATTCCTCCTTGCTACACAGAAATTACAAATGCTCTCCACCAGCAGGTATGTGGCCTGACGTTTACATTAGGCAAAATCACTATGTGGACGTTGTGGCCTATTTCACACCATATTTTAGATCTATGTGATGATGCTATGCTGAGTGTACTTATATGTTTTAACGGTGGCATTTCGGATCCGTCACATTAGGACACGGCGTAGAACAGATCTGAAGGTGGTCATTACTGACTGAAACCAGTCATCATCAAAGGAATTTATACTGTGATCAAAGACTGGAATTAAAAAACATTTGACAGTACTGGATCACTGTTCGTATTCGCAATTATGTCGCAGTTGGTGAATTACTGAATGCTGGTTGTATACATTGTCGATTGGAACTCGTGACTGGATTAATCCCATGGAAAGATCCGCACTAAATTCATTCAATGACAACTGCTTTTCAGATCCTGCAGCAAAGGTGCATATGAGAGTAGTTTGCTTAGGTTTCAACTTACAATGTTAAGTTTCATTTAATGTTTCTTGTTCTGGGTGTGCTGAGTTATTCTGTCCCTGTGATGCTTGTCATCGATTGCAATATTTACTTTGCAGATGGCATGTCACAGAATGATGCCATCAGTTTCGATAAAGTGATTCTTGAATAATTCTGAAAGTACAAACAACTTCTCCCTCTTAACCTTCACCATGGTTTTCTTGTGAAAAATCCATTTTGGTAAAACACTAACATGGTCAACAAGACAGTACACAGTTGATAGATAGGACTGTTAACCCTGTACATGTCACGCAGAAATCTGTGGCAGACGTGGGAAGTTGAAGAGATTGTGTAGTCAACACTGGAGGTCATGAGAGCCCAGAGCAAAAGTGTAAATATGTTTCAGTTAGTCATTGAGTGGCTGGTGTAATGGTTACAGCCTCGGATGTTTCAAAATAAGATAAAAGTTTGTTTTCCTTATAATACTATGGGCCATTTCAGCTCACATGTCATGCAAAGGGTTAAATTCATGCCAGAACTAACTGAATCTAGGTTTCAACTGTTGCAGCATCATTGTTTAAATTTTATCTGATTTCTCAGTTTTAGGTTGGCCATTGTTACTGAGACTGACTTGTGCTTTCCATAAATTACGAGTATATTTTAATATTTATAGTCCATCTTTGATCTCTGTTTAAGCAAAATCTTAAAATCCTCTTCAAAAACAGAAAAAAAAATCTGTCTAACATTTTAAACACAGAGATAAAAATTGTTTTGGGGGAGGGTGAAATTGCTTCATCATGGAATAGAAGGGAAAACGTGCAGAATGTAGTAATCTCACAAGAAGGTACTACACACTGCTTACTTTGCTTCATCTCCAAAAATGCACACCTAACTGTGAAAATAGCTGTATTTCTGGAAAGACGCTGCACCTTAAAATCCCTTCTTCAGTGATTACTCCCCAATACTGAATGCTGCTACTCTTCCTCACAAAAGCTAGGATCACCATCAGAATGCAACAAATTCTGATCAAATGATGAGACTCACAGTTTTTGCCGATAACCATGGAGGTGGGATAGCTTCTCATATTAATAACACATTAGTTATGAAAATAACACAGTGTCTAAGCCTGGAACTTCCCTATTAGAAATTAGCAAGGTGGTACATTCAGCAGAAAGTGGTAAATTGACTCATTCTGCTTGAAGGCTCAAATTATGTTTATAAAACTGATACGTTTGTTGCCTCCTCACTCATTTAACTCACATCCCACATCCTCATAATCTGCTGCTCTGGTCCTCTGTCAATAAAGAAATTCATACTGCAAATGAACAGCTTTCAAATGCATGCAGACAGTTTAAGAATCCAACTATTATACAACATGTCAACAGTCTTGGAATGCACCTTGTAATGAAGAAAATACTCAATAAAACACAAAGAAATCCTATTCACAAAATGAATAAAGCAATAAATTGTAGATTCTTTTTTTAGGATAAAAGGCCTCCAACTGCCAACTCCAAACAGAGTGAATGAGAAAATTGGATGAGAGGAAGCCAAACAACATGACAATAACATTGACAGAGTGCTCTTCTCAAAAGTTTCAAGACATCTCATAACAGCAGTAACAAATTGCAAAACAGAAGTGTGGAAAAGTATAAACTCAGTATTTTCCACCAGAACAACATGGGTCTAAATAACAAACTGAAAGAATTATCTTTTCGCATATACAATTGTGATAGAGTAGATATTCCTCAGGTTCTGCAAAACATCATACGAGAGAGTAAGCTGAATTGGTATATCAATATTTAATGCTACAAATACAATGGAAAGTGGAGGAGTGATAATATATGCTGAAAATAATGTAATACTTATGGCCCCAGATGTTATAAAACCTTGTATAGACCAAATTTTGAGGCGCATGTTAGTGAATTACTTATAAAGATTCCCACTTTATGTGCCTGCTACATATCTAGGGCTCTCTCGTGAAATGTTCCTAAAACAACTTGAATGGCTGTTATCTCCACTGTTCAAAAATCAAAGGAAATAAAATTATTTTTAGGATTGTCAACATTTTCTGTCTGGACTATTATTTAATGTATATATTCATAATTGAGATTTATGAGTGACAGCTCAATATAAAGTGTGTTCATGCCTAACCATTCCTTTTAAGTGGACACTGTCCTTATGTCAATAAAGTTTACATATCATGTGCATAATAAGACTGGAGTCTTCAACATCTGCACAGGGCAGTCAGAAACTGTCTGAAAAGCTAGTAAAGATGTTGCATGGAACATCGTGCTCATAAATAATTGTTAAGAAAAAATTTGATATGTTGTACCTTTTCTAAACTACTTACGATACTGACCTTTTTACAAATGATGTTCAACAAAAGTATTTTATAATTAAAAAAAAAAAAACATTTCAGGAACTACATCACATATAAACCTATAAAGATAGCTTTTAAAGCTCAGAATAACAAGTTACACATTTTTGAAGATCATCATTAATGAAATTCTGAGAATACTTGTGCATTAGACTTGAAAATATTCTGAAACTTTGCAGAACCATGTATTTTTCAATGGTCCCCTGTGAACCTCAGGAAGAACAGTGTGGATCACTGTAGACATATATATCTTGTACCACTGACAAGCAACTATCAAGTCACCAGATGAGTTGTTGCCATTTTCAGTCTCCAATTAAGTAACATTACATTCTTCTTGAATTTTTGATCCACTACATTCAGTGTAAAACTCAGGATTACAGTAGCCATCGATTTTAGGAAGCACTGCACAGACAATGTTGGGGGACAGAGACTTCAAGCACCTGTTTTGTTCTCTAGTATCGAAAGCTGCACTCAGTAAATGTGATATCTAGTGGCAACTACTTCCACAAAAACACTTCAGCCAGGTTACATGTGTAGGATGGGATGTTCTTTAGTGGCCGATCACTAACTATCAACACTGAAATGGACATAAGTGAGGTTTTAATTTTATTCAAAGGTCTGTCCTTAAGCTGCGCAAGTGTACTCAGGATATCAACTTTCTGTCAAAATAATAAAACAGGATTTTATGTTAAGGGGTTAATTAGCACTGAAGTAAGCCAATCAGGTCAATGCGCACACAAATTCTAGTGGCTTTCTTGAGAGAGTGTCGCCAAATGTGCTCTTTGTTGAGCTTGCTAAAACCAAACAAGAGAGCAATACAAAAATTGGGCAAGGGATGATAGCAAGGATCGAATTTGAGCCAAAGGCGGAGCTGTCTCATGCACTATCATCTATGATATGAGAACTACTGACACTAACTCTATCTGACAGGCTAATTGAATTTGCGCGTGCAACGTCATGATCTGCTAACTTCAATGCCAGTCAACTCAGAAACAGTATAATGTACTGAATTTCTTTTCTTAACAATTATTTCTCAGTACAGCCTACACTGTAACACCCTTACAAGCTTTTCAGACTGTTTCTGACTACCTGTATAAAAGCACTTTATGTTATAATTCCTATTGAATTCATTTTGTACCATAATTTTAATCTGATTGCTGTTGTTGACATTTCTATGTAAGTTTCGTATTTTATCCATCCTCAGCACTTTAATTATATATAATGAAAAAAATAAAATAAAAATAAAAAATAACTGTGAAAGCCCGGTAGACAGTACCGCCTTGGGTAAAAGTAGGCTTAACAACATAATGGACTTTCTGTCCTTGATTTTCAGCTATTGTCAATGTATAATACCAGATCATCTAAGAAGAATACCTGTACTGTCATTAAACCACATTACAAGAAAAATGATACATGTATGTCTGCAGCTGCTGTCTGGTCCCACTAAAAACTAATATTTTTAAAATCCTTGGAAACCTCATTATTCCCGGGCATGACGTTAAACTGCGTCCAAAACCGAGTGACCACCGGTATAAGTGGTCTCCTTCTATCAAGTGCCAATGGCCTCCTTGGAGGGCGGATGAACGGGTAAAGGATAGAGCACTCTGTTGTCCTTGGGATGAGAAATCATCCCTGAAGGGGGAAGAACCAGACTGGTCAATGGCATTAGAATGTGGAAGGCAATGAGAAACCACCACATTAAAGATCCAATGGATTTCTCTAGTTACACATCATGGCTGTGTTCAAAACCAAATTTTCCGGAGTTTCAAGTCCCCCAATCAGATCTCGGGGAGAGGGATTGGGGACAGTTTTCAGCTACACTGTCACAAAGAAGAGATTATAATCGAAAAATAGTGTAAAGATAAGCACATTGAATGTGAAGACAATGGCTCAGGCTGGAAAAATCAACAATGCAATCCAAGAAATGGAAAGAATAAGCATTAAGATCATGGGCATTAGTGAAATGCGATGGCCAGGTTCAGGCTCTTGTAACATCAATGAACGCAGAATTTACTAATCAGGAACATCTAACTTACAGTATAAGTCTGGAGTAGGATTTATAGTATCGAAAGCAATAGCAGAATGTGTCACTAATTGTGTACCTGTTTCAGAGAGAGTGATGTTACTCCAAATAAGTGCTCTACCCGCACAACTGAACATTATTCAGGTCTATGCTCCAACAACAGACCACAGTGATGAAAAAGTTGCAGAATTTTATTCCCAAATCTCAGGTGTTTTGCAACTGCCGAAGAAAGATCTTACAATAATTATGGGAGGGGATCTGAAGGCGACATTATAGGTCACTATGGACTTGGTGAAAGGTATGAGAGAGGTGAACTACTCAGTGCATTTGCAGGAGAGTGGAGATTCGTAATAACTAACACATTCTTCACACTACCACCCAGACGTCTCTACACCTGGAAGTCCCCAAGAGATTCAGACAAAAATATTACCCAGAATCAGATTGATTATATCTTGATAAATCAAAGATATAGAAACAGTTGTCTCTCAATGAAAACCTATCCAGGTGCTGACATTAACTCAGACCACATTCCCCTAGTTGGTGTCTTTAAAATCAGAATGATGAGAGTTCAAATGAATAAAGTCAAAATGTATGATATCCACAAACTCAAAGAATCTTCCATAAGAGAAAATGCAGGAGTCCATTTTAATAATGGACTAAAGTCTCTGTCAGGTAACTTGTGCACCGAAGAGAAAATAAAAAGATAAACTCTGTAGTGGAATCAATCAAAGAAGAACGTCTGAAATCCAATGTCACCAAAAAGAAGTCATGGATGACTGAAGAGATACTTAAAAGGATGGACAGAAGGAGGAAAGTGAAACGTAATAATAATATCAACAAGGAGATCAGGAAACAGATACAAGAAGCTAAGGAAAAAGAAATACAAGAACAGTGCAATGAAATAGAGAAATTACAATTGAAGCATGATAGTTTCAATATTCATAAAAAAGTCAAGGAAGTAACAAGAAATTACAGAAAAAGGACAGGCAACAGGTTGGTGAATAACGAAGGAAAAATAATAGTTGGACAAGACGAGCTTAAAGAAACACAGAAAACATACATAGAACAACTCTTTTATGACAACCGGCCAGAACTTCCTCAAATATATTGTGAAAAAGGATCTAGAATTCTGCTGGTAGAAGTACAAGCTGTGATAAATGGAATGAAAGATGGTAAATCACCTGGTCCCGACAATGTGAATGCCGAAATTCTCAAGCTGCTCTGAGAGGATAATTTAAAATGGTGGACTGCAATATCCAGTTACATCTATGACTCTGGTAACATTCCATGGGAATAGCTTAAATCCAAATTGATTACATTGCCCAAAAAGCCCGGAGCTAAGACTTGTGGTGAATATGGGACCATCAGCCTCATGAGTCACCTGCTAAAGATCTTTCTGCAGGTCATTCACCAGAGAATTTACAAGATGTGTGAAGAATAAATTTCTTCTATGCAGTTTGGTTTCAGAAATGCATTTGGCATGAGTGAAGCATTATTTAGTATCCAAGTACTATTCCAATGGTGCAGAGAATTGCGATATTTATGCCTGCTTTATTGATTATCAGAAGGCTTTTAACAGAGTAAAACACCAGAAGATTGTTGACATTTTAAGAAGCATCCGTTTGGATGATAAGGACCTACATATAATTGTGAACCTATATTGCAACCAGTTGGCTTCTGTGAGGCTGGACAGAGAAAATACAGAAGACAGACATTCTAATAGGTGTAAGACAGGGTTGTATATTGTCCCCACTGATTTTCATCATCTCTTCAGAACACATCTTTAAGGAAGCTCTTGATGAAGTAGAGACGGGAGTGCTCTTAAAAGGAAGATATATAAACAACATCCAATATGCTGATGACACAGTAATATTTTCTGATAGTGGTGATAGTTTGCAGTACCTTGTCGACAGACTTGCACAAAAAAGCTCTGAATACGGTCTAGATGTCAACCTTCAAAAAATGAAAACAATGATAATCAATAAAAACCGAGTCCCTGTATGTCACAGTGAGAACTTGAATTGGAAAAACCAGGGTTGTCTTCAATAAGATGAGTAAGCTTTTCAAGAATCATGGCTTAGTAATTACAAAGAAGATCAGACTTCTATGCTGCTACGCATGGTGGTGAAACATGGACTCCGACAGAATCATTGGATAAGCGGCTGGAGGCTTTTGAGAAGTGGCTGTACAGGAGAATGTTAAGAATACCATGGACAGGGCATGTCACAAATGTCGAGGTTCTACGAAGAATGAAGAAAGAGAAAGAAGTACTGGTCACCGTGAAAGCAAGAAAGATTCAGTACCTGGGACATATCATGCGAAACAACAGATACCATCTCCTCCAGACCATCCTGCAAGGAAAAATACCAGGGAAGAGAAGCATTGGCCATAGAAGAATAGCTTGGCTTAAGAACATTAGAATGTGGACCTCTAAAACATCTACAGAGCTATTTAGAGCTGCAGCCAGGAAAAGTAATGACAAGATGGTTGCCAACATCCGGAATGGATAGGAAGAGGATGATTTTGTAACATCTTAATAACCACAGGATCTTTAGTCTGTTCTCATTTGTAAATCAAGTTTTGGAGTCAATCAACAATAAAATGCTACCAGTGCCGATACTTTTTGACCTCTCTAAAGCATTCAAATATGTTAGCCGCAAAATTCGACTTGACAAGGTAGAAAACTGACTTCTGTGGAAAAGCACGGATGCTGCTTGAATCTCATATAAATGACAAGAAACAGCAGATAGGTCTAAACAGCGCAAGATGGAATACCTGTATCCTTCAACTAGGCACCACAACCTGTAGAGTTCCATAGAGCTGGGTCCATATCTTTTTCTCTCTCATTGTATCAACACGACATGTCTTATGCAGTTTTGCACAGCATGAATAATGCTGTATTATGTGGCTATAAAATGTAAATATGAAGATACTTCAAGAGTAGATTCTTCCTGATTCCTGGGACTAAATATATGTAGTAAGCTCACCTGGAGAGTCCACATACTAGAACTACATAGAAAACTGAACGAAGCAGCATCTGCTGTTCACATGACTGTATCCAGTTTTGAAAAAAAGCAACCAAAGTGATATACTAGAGTTATTTACATTCAATTATCATGTATGGCACTATATTCTGGAGTAATGAATCACAAGTAAAGAAAGTTTTTCCCGTCCAAAAGAGAATCAAAAAAACAGCAGATTGTGGTACACGTTGGAAAAAATGATGCCTGTCACCTGGGCTCCAAAGACATTCATTGGTCATTCCAGTAACTGGCAGAGAAGGTTGAGAAGACTAGCCTTGCATGTGAAGTTTCAATGAAGTTCACAATTTGCAGCATTGTCCCCAGAACTGATCGTGGCCCTTTGGTTCTGAGTCAAGTGGAAAGACTGAACCAGAGACTTCAAAAGTTCTGTAACAAGCTAGGCTATGAATTCCTGAACTTGCGCCACAGGGTTGAGAACTATAGGGTCCCCTAAATAGGTCAGGTGTGCACTTCACACCAGAGACCACTACTCACGTAGCTGATTGTGTGTGGGGTGCACAGAAGGGCTTTTGGGTTAGGCAACTCTCCGTCAAATCAAGATAACAATAGCTGTAGGAAAGCCAGAAGTATTAGTGTAAGATCAAAGGAAATGCATCCCACAGGTAAGAGTAGTAAAACCCTAATGGTAAACTACCGAAGCATTTGCAACAAAGTGTTCATGAAAAGCAGTGAAGCTCTCGTAAAACTAGGTACAGAAAGCTGCATAGGTGATTGTTTTGGCAAGACACAGTATCAGGAGTGGGCATAAAATAATTGATAATTGGATTCTTCTATCGCCCACTAGTCTCATCTCCTAATGTAACCGAAAACTTCAGAGAAAACCTTTCACTTGTACGTAACTTCCACAGACATATTATAATCATCGGTGGAGATTTTACTCATCCAACGATTAAATGGGAAAATTACAGTAGTGGTGGGCATGCTAAGATATCCTGCGGAACATAACTAAATGACTTCTCTGAAAACTACCTAGAACAGATAGTTAGGAACCCCACTCACAAAGGATGTAATGACAACAAATAGACCTGACTTTTTTGGTGATGTCCAAATTGAAACTGGTATCAGTGGCCAGGACGTGGTTGTGGCAACATTGATTACCAACGTACAAAGAACAACTAAAATCTATATATGTTCAGTAAATTAGATAAAAAAATCACTAATTTCATATCTCAATGAGGAACTTGCAGCCTTCAGCACAAGTCAGGAGCTTGTAGAGGAGCTCAGGCTCAAGTTTAAAAGAATAGTTGACCACACACTTGATAGGTATATACCCAGTAGAACAGATAATAATCAGAGGGAACCTCCATGGTATACAGTCACTGTAAAGAAAATTCTAAAGAAACAGAGATTACTGCATAATAGGTGTAAAAGAAAGCATAAGGCTACAGATAGAGAGATGCTGAATGAAATGCACTTCTCTGTCAAGAGAGCAATGCGTGATGCATTCAATGACTACCATAGCAGAATACTGTCAAATGACACTTCACAAAATACAAAGAAATTCTGGTCATATAAAAAGGTTTTTAGTGGCACCAAAGTTAGTGCCCAATCCCAAGAGAATGAGACAACTGAAATTGAGGGTAGCAATGCAAAAGCTGAAATGCTTAACTCCGTTTTCAAATGTTCCTTTACAAAGGAAAACCCACGAGAACCGTCCCAATTTAATCCTCGTACCACTGAAAGGATGAATGAAATAAGTATTAATGTCAAGTGCTCAGAAACAGCTAAAATCCCTATCAGATTCTATATTGAATTTGTGGCTGAGTTAGCTCCTCTTCTCACTATGATCTATTGTAGATCCCTCAAACAAAAATCCATGCCAAATTCTTGGAAAAAGGCAAGGGTCACACCCATCTACAAGGAGAATTATAGAAGTGATCCACAAAACTTCCGTCCAATACTCCTGACATCGATTTGTTGTAGAATCTTAGAACATATTCTGAGATCAAACGTAACGAGGTATCTTGAGCAGAAGGACCTTTGAGATACCAACCACCACAGTTTTCGAAAAGATCGGTCATGTGAAATCCAACTTGCAATTTTCTTGGATCATGGCAACCAGGTAGATGCAGTGTTTCTTGATTTCCAAAAAGCATTTGATTCAGTGCCACACCTACTCTTATTGCCAAAAGTACAATGAATGGGGTATTAAGTGAAATTTGTGAGTGGATTGAGGACTTTTTGGTAGGAATGGCACAGCATGTTATCTTGGATGGAGAGGCCTCATCATATGAAGTAACTCCATGTGTGCCCCAGGGAAGTGTGTTGGGACCCTTGCTGTTCATGTTGTATATTAATGACCTCACAGACAGACAATTAATAGAAAAATCAGACTTTTTGCAGATGATGCAGTGATCTATAATGAAGCACTATCTGAGAGAAGCTACATAAACATTCAGTGAGATTTTGATAACATGTCAACATGGGGCAGAGATTGGCAACTTGCTATAAATGTACAGAAATGTAAAATTGTGCACTTCACAAAACAAAAAAAATTAGGCTCTTATAACATGTATGAGTCACTGTTCGAATAGGCCAACTCATACTAATACCCAGGTGTAACACTTTGCAGCCAGCCGCGGTGGTCTCACGGTTCTAGGCGCGCAGTCCGGAACCAAGCGACTGCTACGGTCACAGGTTCGAATCCTGCCTCGGGCATGGATGTGTGTGATGTCCTTAGGTTAGTTAGGTTTAAGTAGTTCTAAGTTCTAGGGGACTGATAACCACAGCAGTTGAGTCCCATAGTGCTCAGAGCCATTTGAACCATTTTTGTAACACTTTGTAGGGATATGAAATGGAACGATCACATAGGTTCAGTCCTGGGTAAAGCAGTTGGTAGACTTCAGTTTACTGGTAGAATACTGGAGATGTGCAATCAGTCTACAAAACAGATTGATTACAGATCACTAGTGTGACCCACACTAGAATACTGCTCAAGTGTGTGGGACCCGTACCAGATAGGACTAACATGGGCTATCGAGCATATACAGAGAAGGGCAGTACGAATGGTCACAGGTTTCCAAATGAGATTCAGGGTCACAGGTTTGTTTAATCCATGGAAGTGTGTCACATAGATACTGAAGGAATTGAAATAGCACACTCTTCAAGCAGACATAAACTATCCCAAGAAAGTCTGTAAACAAAGCTTCATGAACCAGCTTTAAATGATTACTCTAGGGCTATACTACAACCTCGTACATATCATTCACACAGGAATTGTGAGAATAAGATTGAAAAATTACTGCGTGCACAGAGGCATTCAAACAATCATCTTCCTGCAGTCTGTATGTGAACCATCCCTGAATGGAACAGGAAGAAACCGTAGTAACTGGTACAATGGGACGTACCCTCTACCATGCACCTCATGGTGGTTTGCAGAGTATAGATGTAGAATCATGAATGAAGCCCATCTCAGACACTCTTACACGGACTATTCACCAGTTAGGAAACCTCAGCACACGATGTCAGTAATTCTGTAGCTGATATCCTTCACTGTCAACAATCAAATGTTACACAGATTGAACGAGTATCACAGACACAATACACCAAATTACCAGTGTAATGTTTTACATAGAGAGAAAAAAAAAAAACTCTGAGCATGACACATAAAAGAGAATGTTAAGCATCAACTCTTATAAACTCCGTTAGCAGTGACCTGCACCCCCCCCCCCCCCCAACACACACGCACACACACACACACACGCACACACACACACACACACACACACACACACACACTCTCTCTCTCTCTCTCTTTTCTACTCTACACTATCATACAGTAATTTGTAAGTTATGAGGTGCCAATAACGATCCACTTATTGCAACTTGGAGAGAAGTCATTAAAGTACACGGAGAAGAAATAAGAACATTGAGGTTTGCTGATGACATTGTAATTCTGTCAGAATCAGCAAAGGATTTGGGAGAGAAGTTAAATGGACTGGATAGTGTGTTGAAAAGAAGTTATTAGATGAGCATCAACAGAAGTAAAAAACGTTAATGGAATTTAGTCAATTAAATCAATTGATGCTGATGGTACTGGATTAAGAAATTAGACACCAGAGGTAAAAGATGAGTTTTGCTATTTGGGCAGCAAAATAAGTGAAAAGTATGGAGGATATGAAACGCTGACTAGTTATAGCAATGAAAGAACTTCTGAAAAAGAAGAATTTTTTAACATCAGATCTAAATTTAAATGTTGGAAAGTGTTTTCTGAAGGTATTTGTTGGAACTGCAGCTTTGTATGGGGAAGTAAAATGTGAACAATGAGCAGTTAAGACGAGAAGAGAGTGAAAGCTTTCAAAATGTTGTGCTACAGAAGAATGCTGAAGATCAGGTGGATATGTTGTGTAACTACTGAGTTGGTACTGAATTGGATTTGGGAGAGAAGATATTTATGGCACTGCTTGACTAAATAAGGGATTGTTGATACAATACATTCCGAGGCATCAAGGAATTGTCAGTTTGGTGTTGAAAGGAAGTGAAGACAGAAATTGCAGAGGGTGACCAATGTATGAATACCATAAGCAGGTTCAACTGACAGTAGCTTGGAGGAGTCATTGAGAGATAAAGAGGCACACACAGGATGGACTAGTCTTTGGATTGAAGACCACAGTAACAACTGCAACTTACAATCTATGGTTATTATTAACATGAAACACGAGCACTTGTATGGATTGTGATGTAATAAACCACTTACTGCAACTGTAATATCCCATAGGTGTTAGGAATACAATATCTTAGCATCTGCATGATGATATAAGGAACCTGTACACAGTTCACAGATGAACATTAGTATTGCTTTATTCGTGTTAATTATTGCTGTAGAAATCTGGCTGGGAAATTATGTATTTAGCTAATAACATATCTGTTTTGCATTATTCCACTCCCACCTGTGTTATGGAATGCTATTAAGAGGCAATTCTGTAGGCTCAAAATTAGCCATAAAGTGCATAGCAGGACTTAGCCCATATGAATCATGTCAAGATTATTTTAAGAAACTAAATATAATGACAGTGGTTGGTCTGTATATTTACAACTGCATTGTCTTCATTAAAGTGAATCTGAGTAAATTTGACAGTTCATGACCATAACATAAGAAGTGGATATACAATTAATACGCCATATGTTGGGCTTGTAAAGACACACAACAGTTACAAATATCTTTTTCCTGTCTACTTCAACAAATTACCTGAAAATGCCTTCACAGTGTCAATAAATAAATTTAAAACTAGTCTTTTAAGGTGGATGAAAAGTAAAGTATTTACTCTTCTCAAGAGGTCCTTGACTATGTGACATATGACCCTCTTTCCTTATGATAATGAATGATAAATTAACTGCAAACTATACATATACCTCACTGTGCAACTTTTTTTATTACTGTTTTATGTACTTATTGTTAATTATCTGTTTGATTATTTATTTGTCATTCACTGAACAATGTAGTTCATTTATCTTGTAATTGATCTGTTAGGGTACTTCTATTTGTTATTGACATTTGCATAAATTTGTATTGTATCCATCTTGGATTATTATACTGTAGTAGTAGTAGTTGTTGTTGTTATGGTGTTAAAACTGATGATACCAATTGCATGTAAATATGCTCAAAGGTGGAATAAAACATTTGTATCTGTACTGGGGTAACATGTGACATGTTCTACATCAGAGTGATGCACTCACAACACAGATCTGTGGAACACAAAGAGAGATACAGAAAATAGAAGTAGTTTCATACATAAAGTGTATCTGATACCATAATATCTTAGCTTAAAAACTAATACTATTTTTGACATTTTATCTGTCTACATCCCATTCATAATTCATCAATAACAGAGAGAAATTAATTTTCATTTGTTGCTTTCTTAGGGCATAAAAATTATGTTTTGATGCTTTGTCTGCTATTGCAGATACGTAAGAACCATACACATTGCACAATTATTTATTTCAAATAAGGTTTTTATAAAATTCATTTATAATATGTAAGACCAACATGAGGAAACTATATATTTGGCTTAAATAAAGACATCTAATGCACAGTGAAAATTAAGTTCTCTGAGGAAAATGATCAAATACTCTAACTTTGTAACTGGCCCAGTAATAAAAAAAACTGTATGCATAACACATAAACATTTAAATATTACAGTGTCTGAAGTCATAATAGACATAAATACAGTTCAGCATCTAGTATGTAGTATCATTAAATATCTGAAAGTAAGAAAGTTTTATTTTGCAACACTTGTAGGTAATATTTTAAGGAGAAGTGGGGAAACACAACAAATACTGTACAGTAATTAATGAGAGAGAGAGAGAGAGAGAGAGAGAGAGAGAGAGAGAGAGAGAGAGAGGGGGGGGGGGAGTTTTGGGCCTCCCAGTGAAACAATAATCTTTCTACAACATAATTTTCAGCAGCAGATTCAGTTATGCACAAAATGGACACATACTAAAAGACAAGATACTTAAGGAGTTTGCTACCTACTAAACTACCAATTTTACCATCGCAGCATACAACGAAATGTATCATAGAATTAAGCGTTCATGTTTTCGATAAAGTCAAACCAGTCTAGTTATTCTTGCTTCACAAGACGGGCGGGTACCGGTACTAGCTAATAAGAAACACTGAAAAAGTTTCCCAAATGATCCAATGAACATTAATAAGCAGACATTCTTGAGCACATTTGTATCCGCCGGTATTAATGTCACTTTAAGTACACTTATTGTAAAACTAAACCGATCCTAGTAGGATCCATCGGTGGGCAGCGCCAGTTATACAAGTAGTATTGCAGTTTTCCATCACCCTCTCCAAACTTCAATGCTTCAAGAAACTGTTTATTATCCATTACATCCAGTGAGTTGAAGACATCGAAGCCATTATTTTTTGCGGTCACGAGGGCATCTGTCATTAGCTCAAGCCAAGGAGTTTCTGATGAGACGTTATAGAAAGAATACGCTGCTTTCAAGGTCTTGTGTGTAGGATGATGCATAACTGTTGAGGGCAAACTATAATAACTTACAAAATCCGTTATCCTGTCGTTTTTCTCAACTACAAAACTATCAATTACGCCGGGTCTCGGTAGAAACCAGTGACAAAACTCTTCATGGGAAAAAACTGGTGCAAGATCGAATCTTGATAAGTACTGATTTAGTAATATATGAGCACTCGATGAATCTGCTGCAGTTAATTGCCTGAAACCCCGAGTTTTTGTCGAATCTGGCAGTCTGTACAACTTCAAGGTCCTTTGCATGGTCATATTTCGTTTCAGGTGGGAGAATTTCACTTCAATAAGCTTTTTCGGATTGAGCGATCGATGCCAATATCTGCATGTTCCCACAGGTTTGGGCAGAATAACTCCAGCAGTATACACAGCCTGAAATATACCGCAAAGATTCACACGACGGGTTATTTCACGAATCAATACAGGGGCGACGCGTTTTGATCTCAACTTTTTATGCACACATAGGAAATTTATTTCTACCATACTCAGAGACTGGTCATATACCCTTAATTTGGCGGGAATTGCACTTATGAAACCGACCAAACGGTTGTTTTTCATTACACGGACACCACAGTGCCAGTCTCTTTTCCAGTTAGGGGGCTGCAACGCCCATTTTAGGAACTCTGGTGGATAGTCAAATCTAAACATGCAGTCGTTATCTTCAACATAATTTTCATTGAGTAGCGTGTAGAGCTCCTGTAAAACCGTTGGATCACTCAGGTTAAGTGTGTCCCATCTGAAACCTTCAGGTAGGGAAAACGGCGTCTGCCGGATTTCAGCCACACGTTTATCAGCTTCTATTGGCCCACTGCACTTGACGGATTCATTTATTTTTGGTACAGGTTGGGTGTTCCAGAATGTATACTGCCTTTGCTCTACATCTACATCACTTCTTCCTGCACGTCGGTGAAATGAAAGTGTCTCTGCTGCCAAACGCAGGTCCTGCAAAGAGACATTTAATTTTTCCTGAATTTCGTCTTCGGTGTTTGACTGTTGTTTGTCATCATCATTAACAAGTACCGGCACTGTTTCTTTGTTTTGCCGACTTTTTTTCTTGCTATTTTTTGAAATAATGGTATTGCCTGTATTTTTAATTTCATTTCCCCTGTAGTCTTTTGGAGTTTGGCTATTCATAGCTGGCGTCTTAAGTTAAAATCACAACTTAATTTGACTACGAAATTATAACTCTGCTTGTTCTGCCCACCTTTTGCACGACAGCAATGGGGGGGACTGCAAAATACAAGCAAATACTATGGTGCGATACAGAGCTTGAAGAAATAATGTTAAGTTTCTTCAGTTTACGACACGGAAAGCATTAGCTACACATCACACACGTCTCCCACACTCAGCGCTTGACGCGTACACTGCCACGTCACTGACTTACAGTTGCCTGACATCTTCCGGGAACAGAATGAAATACGCATGTATGTATAGGTACATAATTTTCGTTTCGTTGTTGCAAACAATTGGAGACTAAATTTAAGAACACATCCTCCACATCTGTCACTACAATAATTTCGTTGTATTTATCAGTTTCGTAGGGAATATATTTGTGCCATCCGGGTGTCAATCAGCCATTGTTAAAGTAGTTCTTACACAAACTTGCGGGTACTTGTAGAAATGACATCATATAACACCTTCAGCTGATCTTCAATTTACTCTTATTGTGCGACCGGATTCGGCCAAAGACTACTGTCCACCACAGATATTTAACAGCAAAGAGCTACATAATATACACACACAAGAAAAACCAATTCTATTCCGTAGAATAATTTCTATTGTAACGTATGAAAGGTGGTGGGTAGGAATAACCAACTCAAATCTGTATATTAAAAATCACTTGTAAATGTTCAACATCGTTGCAAATTAATTTGCGATGTGAAAGAAAAAAGTCTCGCTCCACATCATGATTTATCGTAAGAGAATGATCCATGGCACATGACACTAACAGTATAAAAATTATAATATTTGTAAATAGATAGTTTATAAATAAGATTTAGTCATGCATGACGTGCCAATTACAGACAACTATACAAAAGCTGCTTCCATTGCCTGTCTCATCCATACAGTAAAAGTCAATACGGTACTACTATACATTACCTTATAATATAAGCAAAGCAATACAAGCGACACTTACTCGTTATTTTCAAATATCAATTGCTTTGGTGGTTTTGTTTTTCATATACTGACCACTGGTGCCAAAAATTAACTATTACGCCGTGGCACGCACAAATGATTTATTCTTAATATTGGCGTAAGGCTGAAATCCCTCACGGCCATAAGCGGAGAAAAACGTCCTTTCAACGGTTCGGACAGACTATGAACCCTTTCACACATGTCAAGCACGCTATGGTACTGTACTGTACAAACTGTAGAACGGAAGATACGGTACAGAATATATTTTATTAATAAAGTTATTTTGTCAGTTGTGACTTATTCTCGTAAGGAAGACAACAAACAACATGCACTCTCAAAATCGTGAACTTTTATTTCAATTCATGATGCATTTCGAGACATGGGCTCATATTAAGACGTTTATCAGTTTACATCCTGTTTTTATTAAGTTTTATGTAAATCATGCTATTCTACAGTTTGCTGCAACATTAAACTTTGTTTGTTCAGTGTATTTTTCACTAGACATTTTTTCAGAAACAGTTTATTTAATTACATCATAAAATTAATGACAAGAATGTTCTGACTTGATATTTAGCAAACATTATCAACAGATACCAGTAGATAGTCTACCACTTTCTACAGACCAAATGTTCCCCAGAATTGAAACAAGTCTCTCAACTGGAGCAGATGTCATAGGCAAAAACATAGCAATCCCAATTATTTTAGAAATATTTCAACATGAAATATCAGACGTTTGAAACACCTTAACACTTTGTGGCCCAAGAATAAACATAGGAAGAGAAATATCATAATTTCTTTCAAAATCTATCTTTATTGTCCCAGAAAGCAATAATATGTTAAAAAACAATAACATTTGAATTCCATTATAAAATATTTTTGGTGGTTTCAGAGTGAAACCACTGTGACATTCAGATGATTTTAATGGCTACATATTTTTTTTTTTTTTTTTTTTTTTTTTTTTTGTGAAATTCAGCGAAACAGTTCTTCGTTTTCGTTATACACAAACCAACATTACATGTTTTACACATTGATCTTGTGCGGTATGGTACTTTAGCAGTTCTACAGTGTGCACATCGTTGGGATGGTCCTGTTTCTGGCATATGGGACGCATTCTCATAGCACTTTTCTGATGCAACAAATGGTTGAATCTGTTCTGCTTGATCTGGGACCTCTTGCGGTTAGGAGATGATGAAGAAGCTCTAACTAGACCAGCAATTACAGATTGTCTGAACAGCTTCAAGGATATTTGATCATTATTGCAATGTTCGTTATAAATTGTGTAGGAATTTACAACCGTGACATCTAGAAAGTGCCACAGAATTCTGTGCTGCCAGTTTTTGCTCTTTCTGTCAATCTCTTTAAATGATTTTAACATGGTGGATTTGTCCACAAGCCCCATATAGGCATTGTAATCCTTTACAATATCTGGGCATGGAAATTTCTTCGCTGGTACCACCTCTATATTTTCAATATTGTGGAAATTTGAAAGAAACTGTATCGATTTGTGACCTTTCCAAATCTATTTATTTATTTATTTTATTTTGATCCGACATCAACTGATTACAAAAAAACGTTTTTTTTTTTTTTTTTTTGTTCTAGTCTTCTGGATAAGTCAGAGCCTTACTTACTAGGGTTACATATTATTGGCTGGCACTTTTATCTACACAACTTTTTCTAAATTTAGTTGAGAGAACAGAGTTACATATATGGACTATACAGAAAAAAAAGTTGTTATTGCCATACTTAGATTAAGGATTCTACAGTTTGTAACAGTATTCATATCTGATATTCAAATATATACAGTTTGTGACACAGTCTAAGACCTGAGATTACATATATTTTTAGGTAGATGGTCTTCCATCATACAAGTGTACTAAATCTAGAAACTCATCTATTGAATATACAGGATTGTTTAGGAGCCATAATTTTAATTTCATTTTTAGTTTTGTAATGGGCAATTTGGAGATATTAGGATGGAAGCAATTCACTAGTTTTATGCCTGCATAGTGAGGGCTTTTCTCATAAAGTGTTGTTCTATGAGAGATGATGTGGGGTCTCTCTCTACCTCTAGTGTTGTGATCGTGTATTTCTTTATTAAGTGTTTTGTTACTGTTTACTGCCATAATGATTATCTTCAGCACATACAGGTTATGAACAGTTTGTATTTTAAATTCTTTAGACAAATTTCTGTAGGACTCCCTGGCACATTTCTTTCTCATAATTCTAAGTGCCTTCTTTTGTAAGGTAAGTACACTTTTCATATTACCTTTACTGGTGGATCCCCATACCTCTATCCCATAACTTAGATGGGATTCAAATAGTGCAAAATATATTTGCCTCAGAGTGGTGATGTTGCAAAAAGGTGTCAGTTTTCTTAGGACATATATGGTAGTACATAGCTTTTTGCAAATATCATTCACATGATCAGACCAGTTTAACTCTGCATCTAGTGTCAGGCCAAGAAATTTGGTCGAGTATTGTTTTTTAATGTATTCATCACCCATTAAGATTTGGTTTTCATGAGTTTTTTGCCTCCCAAGATCAAATTCAATATAGACAGATTTATTTGTGTTTAATTTTAGTTTGTTTTCATTAAAATACTGCAGAATTAAGCCTGCTGCAGTATTGGATTCCACTTCGAGCTGTGAATAGCTTGGATTGCTGCATATTAACGTGGTATCATCTGCATATAAGATAGCTGTTGCATGGTTTGTTATGGACTGAATATCATTTACATAGATAATAAAAAGAAGTGGTCCTAATATCCCTGTGGGATACCAAAATTTATGTCAGTGGTGTTTGATTTGTATGTTCCCTCTGTAGTGCTAATAGACACAGACTGCTTCCTATTTGTCAAGTAGGACCTCATCAGATTATGGGCTGTGCCTCGAATGCCATAGTTCCACAGTTTGTCCAGCAATATGGTCATATCAACACAGTCAAATGCTTTTTGTAAGTCTAGAAAGATGCCACATACATGTTCTTTATTATCTATTGCTTGAGTGACACCTTCAATTAAGTTTGTTGCTGCTGTAATGGTGGATGACCACTTGACAAACCCATCACTGCTGTGATGCCTTGGCTGCTGCATCGAAACTGGTATTCTTCCTGGAACCTGTGCTTTTCATTTTCAAAGTCTTTTGGCAATCCAACTCTCCCTTTTCTCACTGTTCCATGGGCATATATTCCTTGTTTCCTCAAATCAAGCATGAGGTGTACAGAAGTAAAATAAATATCAAAATACAACTTGTGATATTTTCCTGCAAGTTCTGAGCTAAGATGTTTCACAACTAGGGAACCTAAGCACTTTTCTGTCTCCTGCCCAAGTTTCCCAGTATAGATATGAAATTTGGAAACATAGCCAGTTTCATTTGCCATCTGGTTTTATAGGTTTCTGAGGAATATACCACTTTAGGCTTGACCTAGCTTTGAATCAAATCATAGATTCATCCACAACAAGGTGTTCTGTTGGTAAATAATTTTTCAAGTAGATATTGCTTAGTTAGTCCAGCAGTGGGTGTATCTTGAACAGTTTATCATAACCTTTTTCTCCGTTTTTTGGCTGCTGATTATCATCATTCACATGAGAGCTGAAATGTACGAATCACAGAGAGCTGGGTCAGAATACCAATAATCCCTATATGAAGGACATTTTTTTATCCCCATTAATAAATTGATGGCAATAAATTTCTTCATTTCCTCAGCATCAGTTGGTTTGAAAGTGGTGGAACCTCCAAATTTCTGAGTCGCATATAAATTTGTAGGAAACACAAGATCATCTAGTAAATCAAATAAGCAGCCAAATATTTCAATGGGGCTTGTTTTGTCAGAAAGAATATTTGAGCCATATCTGTGTGAAAATTCAATAGTTTCTTTTGCAAATATGTCTTGCACCCACTCTATGTTCTCTATTAGTTCTGCATTATCATCACACACATCATTGTCATTGTTGACATCACTAATGCGAACAGAGTCACCCTCAACAGAAACACTTTCATCCACATTATATGCACGTTGAACTATGTACTCATCAGGAACAGTAAGTCATGGTTGTTGATCAATTTCATCCGATTCACTTTCAATGTCTGAAGCAGCCGACTCTGGGTCACTTGGAATTTCTGGTAGTATGTCCATTAGCATATCAGTGCTGAAATCACAAGCTCTAAATCGCTGCTTGCTTCTTGATGGTGGTCTTCTACCCATACTGACGATCTATAAAGAAATGAAACCATCTGCACTTTTGCAAGAAACGAAACTTATTATAATTATAAATAAAAACTTCTTCCAAAATTCCATAAATGAAGTAGAAGAAGGAATCATTACCTCATATTCCAAAAATATGCTGCAGAAATGTCACAAATTATGTATATAACAACGTCTAATTTACTTACCACTGTATTCAGTGCAACACTACACTGAAAACGCGGGCAACCTCCAACAATCATGTTGCTGCTCCAACTAGCTGTTAGGGCAGAAGCTAGGTGACACTAGCAGTGAGCGTGCAGTGGTGGCTTCAAGATAAAACCAGTGGGCTGGATACACAAACAAAATAAAAATATGGTTTCAGACTGAAACCACTGCGCCGGCAAAGGTTAAAAATTGCTTTCCGCATCACTTCAGTAGTACAAGGTAGTTTTTCAGAACTTAAGCCACAATCTATCCTTTGGTTTTGAATTACCTGGTTCAGGAGGAGGAGATTAGTGTTTAACATTTTGTCTCCAACGAGATCGCTAGAGATGGAGCACAAACTCAGATTAGGGAAGGATGGGCAAGGAAACTGGCAATGCCCTTTCAAAGGAACCATCACGACATCTGTCTGAAGCGATTTAGGGAAATCATGGAACCTAAATCAGGATGGCCAGACGTGGGTTTCAACCATCTTTGTCCCAAATTTCATTAACTTTTGCATTCTATTATAAATCAGACAATGCAATTTCAGTTCGTAATTTTGTCCATCGAAACTTACTAGGTTCTTCAAACCTGGTTCTCCACAACCCTATGTGTTGGATACTAGAATTATAAAAATTGTCTATGTTTGAGAAGAATTTTTGTTCCTGGACACTACTACCTTTTTTTATAGTGCATAGCAATTCTTTGGCAAAAGATGGTATTAAACATTAAGCACACGTTTTCTTTTGCCCATTGCTAAATTATGAGACAAAAAAAAGACAGAAACACAATGATCCATAACATTTAGAGGAGTTATTTCACATTCAAAAACAACTTAAATACATTGTTCCTACTGTGTTGTTGAATGAATAATTAAAAAATTGTGGCAGAGTCAGTAGCCACATCACTCTATTGATGTCAGCGGTTGCTCCAAGATTGGCTGCAAGAGGCACGGCTGCAAGAGACTGTGTAAAAATATGAAATCAGACATATGGGTAAAAAATCAGCACAGAGCATTGTCCCAGACGGCACTACAAAAACCAGGACTGTCCGACCTAATCCTAACGTATGGTAAACCTATACATAGGTGAAGTGCAGTACAAGGTGATAGGTTATACTGCATTGTAAAACAGTTACAGTTTCTACAAAACCAAGACAAAAAAAGAGAAATACAGTACTTACTGTTTTCAGTGGTGGCTACAAAGTTTATAGACATATCTACATGTGCCGTTTCCATTTACTTACAAATACTTTCTCTTGTGCATACCAATGACCTTCATCTGTAACATTCTCAGATGCCAAGTCTGTTTTATTTTCAGATGATAAAAACACTGGAATAAACAACAAATCAAGTATAGTCTTAAATATTGGTTACTGACATTTTCATTGACGTAAATAAATAGTTCCTAGCCAATTATGAAAAAACACATTACATGAATTTTAGAACTTGTAACAGATCTCCCATTAGTATATGCCTAAAATATTATGACAGTCAGACAGACAGACAGACAGACAGACAGACAGAAGAATATGGCAATGTTGATTCTTGGGGCTACAGCTGGGAGAAGCATGCCACAAAACTACTGAACTGCCTAAACAAACCTCTATTTGCAAAGCAAATGTTGACAGATGTATGTGATATACAAATAAGCACGCTAGCATAGGGTGCCTACTTTAATTCCATAATGTCATATGGGATTATATTTTGGGATAACTCATCAAACCAAGCTAAAGTTTTCCATATAATAAAAATTATTTATTGTGTGAGCTCAAGAACATCCTGCAGACACCTATTTGGGGAACTAAACAAATAAATAAAATTACATAATTAATTAGTGCTTTACAATATATTTATTTCTTAATGAATTTTGCCATTAAAAATATGTGGTATATCTTTTTCAAACCAGCAGCTCAGGTCATAGAATTGATACTAAAAATAAGAATAATCATCACAAAAATTTAAAGTCACTTATTTTGATCCAAAAAGGTGTTCACTATTCAGGAACACACATTTTCAATAAGTTGCCAACAGCCAGTAAAAGTTTTAACTACTAATAAAGTTCAGTGTAAGTGGAGCCTAAATGATTTATTGGTGGCCAACTCCTCCTATTTCATTAGCAAATTTCAAAGTTGAACCAACTAATGTGTATGCTTCACTAATAACATCAAATAATGCAAGTGTTAGTAAAAACTGACTTCTGTACACATTCAATGCAGTAATGCAATCATTGTAAATTAGTGTTATAAGATGATTTTTCTATTTGATGATGGATGGCTACAATAGTGGAAGAATTACCACATGCATCTGAGTGTATTGAACGTTTACATGTTTTTTGGCATAATAATAATAATAATAATAAGAGACTGTGTAAAAATATGAAATCAGACATATGGGTAAAAAATCAGCACAGAGCCCGGGAAAAGAATAGGCCTCTGGTATGTTCTGCCAGTCGTAAAAGGCGACGAAAAGACAAACCGCTAATAGGGCTAACCGCCCTTTTAGTGTGATTAGTTGGTTCAGGACAGAACTAAAGAAGCCTCGGACAAGCGCGGTCATGGTCGGGGACGACGCTTGAACCCTATGCCCGCCCACAATGGTAACGGCACTGCTAGCCAACTGGAAAATGATTCAAATCCAAATAGAGATGTTTTGCAGGATATGCTTCCTGCAACCATCCTAGAAGGAAAACCAAGACAGAGGATGAGATGGTCAGATGAAGTTAACCGACACCTCATGTTCTGTTATT
Source organism: Schistocerca nitens (assembly GCF_023898315.1). Taxonomy (NCBI): domain Eukaryota; kingdom Metazoa; phylum Arthropoda; class Insecta; order Orthoptera; family Acrididae; genus Schistocerca; species Schistocerca nitens. Next base: position 434,484,598 of record NC_064622.1, read on the forward strand.
ACCAAGCAACAAACCAAGGAACCAACACAACTGGATACAGATCACAAGTATACACAATATTTATTACCAGATACCCAGAATTAAAATTATTAACAGAACAATGACTAGCTGATTAGATCCGTGTAATAATAAAAAATAACAGGACACCCCAGTCAGAATCAGAAAACATCAAACAACAAGTACAACAAATACTGGAACAAAATAATGTGCAATCAGAAGAAGAAGAAAATACAGTAATGGACTCAAACATCCCACAGCAAACAAACAAAGAACAACACGCATCAATTAAACAATCAGAGGAAAATGAAATCTTAAGACAGCCACCAGAACAATCACAAATAGAACACGAAGTGACACACATGTTAGATATAGAAGGAAAATTTCAGCTGACATATATAGAATACAAAGACACAAATACAGACATTAGACCATTCCTGCATAGACCACCAAATAACCCACAAGTCGAACAAAACAATAAAAACTATCAACACAATCATACACAACAAAATAAATGAAAATACAACTATGGAAGAGTTACAACTAAATCCAAACATTCAACACAAACCAAAAGAAATTTTACCAGACAATAGATAACACACACATTAAAATAGACAATCCACCAAACATAACAGACATGGAACACTTCTGGAGCAACATATGGTCAAACACGGTACAACAAAACAGGCATGCACGGTGGATACAAGCAGTAACAGACACATACAAGATGATACCACAAATGCCTGAAGTGATAATTTTGCAACATGAAGTCACCCAAGCAATTAATTCTACTCACAATTGGAAAGCCCCTGGAAAAGATAAAATAGCAAATTTCTGGCTAAAGAAGTTCACCTCAACACATTCACGTCTAACTAAATTATTTAACATGATTATAATAGAGGGAAACATTCCACGTAGGAAAAATATATCTAAAAACAAAGATGATGTGACTTACCAAATGAAGGTGCTGGCAGGTCGACAGACACACAAACAAAACCCACATCCTTTTGTCTTTCCCTCTCCTTCCTTCTTTCCTGATGAGGCAACAGTTTGTTGCGAAAGCTTGAATTTAGTTTGTTTGTGTGTCTGTCGACCTGCCAGCACCTTCATTTGGTAAATTATTTAACAGTTACATTGCAGACCCATACACATTCCCTGATACACTTACACATGGAATAACTTATCTGAAACCTAAAGATCAAGCAGACACAGCAAACCCAGCTAAATATTGCCCCATAACATGCCTACCAACAATATACAAAATATTAACTTCAGTCATTACACAGAAATTAATGACACATACAACACAGAACAAAATTATAAATGAAGAACAAAAAGGCTGTTGCAAAGGAGCACGAGGATGTAAAGAGCAACTGATAATAGATGCAGAGGTGACATATCAAGCTAAAAATAAACAAAGGTCGCTACACTACGCATACATTGATTACCAAAAAGCTTTTGATAGTGTACCCCACTCATGGTTACTACAAATATTGGAAATATACAAAGTAGATCCTAAATTGATACAGTTCCTAAACATAGTAATGAAACATTGGAAAACCACACTTAATATCCAAACAAATTCAAATAATATCACATCACAGCCAATACAGATTAAGCATGGAATATACCAAGGAGACTCATTAAGTCCTTTCTGGTTCTGCCTTGCTCTGAACCCACTATCCAACATGCTAAATAATACAAATTATGGATACAATATTACTGGAACATACCCACACAAAATCACACATTTGCTATACTTGGATGATCTAAAACTACTGGCAGCAACAACTCAACCAATTACTAAAGATAACAGAAGTATTCAGCAATGATATAAATATGGCTTTTGGAACAGACAAATGTAAGAAAAATAGCACAGTCAAGGGAAAACACACTAAACAAGAAGATTACATATTGGATAACCGCAGCGACTGCATGGATGCGATGGAAAAAACAGATGCCTATAAATATCTAGGATACAGACAAAAAATCGATATAAAAAACCTACATTATGGAGAGGTAGACAGTTTAAGAAAATTCTTTCTAGAATGAGCAGAAACTAGCAAAATACACAAAGCAGTCACTCATATAAATACATCGGCTACACCACTGCAATTTCATAATCACTTCTACAACCCTTTAGATCACATAACATCAACAGATACGAAGAAAGTAAATTGGAAAAAGAAAACACTACATGGCAAGCACCCGTATCATCTAACACAGCCACACATTGATCAAGACGCATCCAACACATGGCTAAGAAAAGGCAATATATACAGTGAGATGGAAGGATTCATGATTGCAATACAGGATCAAACAATAAACACCAGATATTACAGCAAGCATATTATTAAAGATCCCAATACCACAACAGATAAATGCAGACTTTGCAAACAACAAATAGAAACAGTAGATCACATCACAAGTGGATGTACAATACTAGCAAATACAGAATACCCCAGAAGACATGACAATGTAGCAAAAATAATACATCAACAGCTTGCCTTACAACATAAACTTATAAAACAACACGTTCCCACATACAAGTATGCACCACAAAATGTACTGGAGAATGATGAATACAAATTATACTGAAACAGAACCATTATAACAGATAAAACAACACCACATAACAAACCTGACATCATACTCACCAATAAAAAGAAGAAATTAACACAGCTAATCGAAATATCCATACCAAATACAACAAATATACAAAAGAAAACAGGAGAAAAAAATTGAAAAATACATCCAACTGGCTGAGGAAGTCAAGGACATGTGGCATCAGGATAAAGTTGACATTATACCAATTATACTATCAACTATAGGAGTCATACCACACAATATCCACCAGTACATCAATGCAATACAGCTACATCCAAACTTATATATACAACTACAGAAATCCGTAATTATTGATACATGTTCAATTACCCGAAAGTTCCTAAATGCAATATAACATATACCGTACAGTTAAAAGGAAGTCACGCTTGATCAAGGTCCGCGTCACTTTCCATTTTTGACCAGACATAACGTCTGAGAAAAGAAAGGAATAATAATATTTATTTGCCCACGTTAACTTTACAGTCTTGGACATGGTCATTTTTTGTACAATTATATCAATATCATGTCATTCCAAGAATGAATATATACATCAAGTAGCACATTGTATATCATTCCATGCAATAATTTTATAAACACATTAGCACATTATATATCACTCCATACATATAATGATTATATACATCAATTAGCCAATTATAACAATACCACCACTAATATACTGCAGTATGTAACAAAACAAACTAACAGTACTGCAGCTCAGAATTCTTTTAATGAGTATAAACACCTTTCTATTAACAAATTTTTCAACTTGCCCTTGAAAAGATTGCCTTGGAGTTGCTTTATATTTTTTGGCAACTTATTATAGAATTGTCTCCCAGTTACATATGGACTGTGGTCTGTAGCTTTCTTGTTAGTCCGTATCCTATGATAGTCACTTTTGGCTCGAGTATTGTAATTATGGGTGTCGCTGTTCTTTACACTATTTTCCTCATTCTCTTTTACAAACATTATGGTCTTAAATACATACAATGAGTAAACAGTCAGTAATTTATAATTTTTGAAGTAGTCCCTACAGGACTGGCGTTTGCTTGTATTAGCAATTATCCTAACTGCTCTCTTTTGAAGCCTGAAAATGCGATCCATGTAGACAGTGGGTGCCCCACCCCAGACCTCGATCCCATATTGGAGATGTGAGTGTATTAACCCATAATACACTTGCTTAAGGGCAAGGGGAGCTACTATATTTGCGAGATGATTTAGTAAGTAAATATTACTAGAAACCTTTTTACAGGTGGTGCCGATATGCTCTTTCCAAGTGAAATGTTCATCAACCAGTATGGCTAAAAACTTATGTTTGTCAGATGTTTCAACTGTAGAAAGTGATTGAGTATGAGTATTATTAAAGTAGCAAGAACTTTATTACTACATTCTTGTCCTTATTCAGTGTAAGCTTATTCATTGTTAGATATTCTGTGATCATTTCAAAGTTCTCTTTGTTGCTTTAGAATGCTGCCCGCTCTGTACAGCCCCAGCTAATAAAAGATGTGTCATCAGCATAGTTCAGTAGTTTGGAGTTTTGTGGCTGTGTTATATCATTAATATATACTATAAACAAGAATGTCCAAGTATACTTCCTTGGGGAACTCCACAATTGAGAGTTATGTATGCTGACTTTACTGTTTGGATCTTGTGCACTGTCTTCTATCACAGAGATAAGAACTTAGAAAATTATGGGATAAGAGGAGTAGCTCTAAAATTACTAACTTGGATAACAGTACTGCATGATCCACAGAATCGAATGCTTTAGACAGATCTAGGAAAGACCCTATAACTTTGTTTCCTTCATCCAGCCTGTTCAGTAGTTCATGAAAAAAAGTTGCTAATGCTGTTATTGTAGATTGTCCTTTTTGAAACCCATGTTGTGTTTTATTTAATAGTGTGTATTTACAGAAGAAGGATTCCATTTGATCTAGAATTATTCTTTCAAGCAGCTTGCCAAGTGTTGAAGTCAAAGAGATTGGCCAGTAGTTATTTATGTCGGTGATAGCCCCCTTTTTATACACTGGTTCTATCTCAGTGATTTTTAAAACCTCTTGAAAGGTCCCCTGGCCAATTGAACTGTTAATTAGATGTGTTATTGGTTTTATTAACTCATTTTTGCATTCTTTACGTAGTGTGGACGATATGTCATCCCAGCCACTAGATGATTTTACTTTGAGTTTTGAGATTATATTCATTACCTCAAACTCTGTTACACTCCTTAGGAAAAATGAATTACTCATTTTAACTGTGTTTATTTTCAGGGCGGATTCATTTTGTTCTTCTCTGCATGCCTCACTAAAATGTTGTATGAAGGCCTCACATACAGACTTTGGTTCATTCAACAGTATTCCATTTTCTTCTAATGCAATGTTGCTGGAGCCTGGTTTTTCTTTGTGTTCACATTCTTTGTTTACAATACGCCAGGCTGTTTTGCTAATGTTACTAGTTTTTCTTATCTGTTCAGCATAATGAAGTGCATTTAGTCTCTTCAGTGATTCCCTGTACGTCTTTCTGGTGCTTTTGTATTTTGTTAGGAAGTACTGCAATTTTGTTTCTCAGGACAGCACATAAAGGTCCTTCATATTTTCCTTTAGTTTATGTATTTCTGGGGGAATTTTAAGTTTCTTTGTGGGATCTGATTTCTTTAGTTCTTTTTCTACTACTGGACATGCCTGATTAAAGCTATGGTTAAATATTTCATAGAAAAGGCCCCACTTTTCATTAATACCTTGTGATCTACACTCCTGGAAATGGAAAAAAGAACACATTGACACCGGTGTGTCAGACCCACCATACTTGCTCCGGACACTGCGAGGGGGCTGTACAAGCAATGATCACACGCACGGCACAGCGGACACACCGGGAACCGCGGTGTTGGCCGTCGAATGGCGCTAGCTGCGCAGCATTTGTGCACCGCCGCCGTCAGTGTCAGCCAGTTTGCCGTGGCATACGGAGCTCCATCGCAGTCTTTAACACTGGTAGCATGCCGCGACAGCGTGGATGTGAACCGTATGTGCAGTTGACGGACTTTGAGCGAGGGCGTATAGTGGGCATGCGGGAGGCCGGGTGGACGTACCGCCGAATTGCTCAACACGTGGGGCGTGAGGTCTCCACAGTACATCGATGTTGTCGCCAGTGGTCGGCGGAAGGTGCACGTGCCCGTCGACCTGGGACCGGACCGCAGCGACGCACGGATGCACGCCAAGACCGTAGGATCCTACGCAGTGCCGTAGGGGACCGCACCGCCACTTCCCAGCAAATTAGGGACACTGTTGCTCCTGGGGTATCGGCGAGGACCATTCGCAACCGTCTCCATGAAGCTGGGCTATGGTCCCGCACACCGTTAGGCCGTCTTCCGCTCACGCCCCAACATCGTGCAGCCCGCCTCCAGTGGTGTCGCGACAGGCGTGAATGGAGGGACGAATGGAGACGTGTCGTCTTCAGCGATGAGAGTCGCTTCTGCCTTGGTGCCAATGAGGGTCGTATGCGTGTTTGGCGCCGTGCAGGTGAGCGCCACAATCAGGACTGCATACGACCGAGGCACACAGGGCCAACACCCGGCATCATGGTGTGGGGAGCGATCTCCTACACTGGCCGTACACTACTGGTGATCGTCGAGGGGACACTGAATAGTGCACGGTACATCCAAACCGTCATCGAACCCATCGTTCTACCATTCCTAGACCGGCAAGGGAACTTGCTGTTCCAACAGGACAATGCACGTCCGCATGTATCCCGTGCCACCCAACGTGCTCTAGAAGGTGTAAGTCAACTACCCTGGCCAGCAAGATCTCCGGATCTGTCCCCCATTGAGCATGTTTGGGACTGGATGAAGCGTCGTCTCACGCGGTCTGCACGTCCGACACGAACGCTGGTCCAACTGAGGCGCCAGGTGGAAATGGCATGGCAAGCTGTTCCACAGGACTACATCCAGCATCTCTACGATCGTCTCCATGGGAGAATAGCAGCCTGCATTGCTGCGAAAGGTGGATATACACTGTACTAGTGCCGACATTGTGCATGCTCTGTTGCCTGTGTCTATGTGCCTGTGGTTCTGTCAGTGTGATCATGTGAGGTATCTGACCCCAGGAATGTGTCAATAAAGTTTCCCCTTCCTGGGACAATGAATTCACGGTGTTCTTATTTCAATTTCCAGGAGTGTATATACCTTATCCCACTCTCTCTCAGCAAGCTCCTTCCTAAGTAAGTTATAATTTATCTTCCTTTTATAAGTGTGTAGGTCACTACGCAGAACTATTTTGTGGTTTGTATTAATTTCTATGGATAGAGCTGTATGGTCTGAGAGATATGTTTCCACAGCTCTTACCACTATATGTTTGCTATCTAGATTCGAAAGAACATGATCAATACAAGATTGTGAGTTAGGTGTTATTCTGGTTGGTTCATCATTTATTTTGTTATAGTTATAGCAATGCAATAAGTCAGAATATCTAACATAATTTACACTACCAGTATAGTATAAAGAGTTTATGTTTACGTCTCCTGTTATTATTACCTGTTTTTTGTTTGTTGATAGTTTATTCAGAAATTGTTCTAGCTGGCAAAAGAACTCTTCTACATCACCATTTGGTGATCTATACAGGCCTGCAATTATTAGGCTGTTTTTGCCTACTTTCATTTTTACAGCTGCTACTTCAAAGGCCAGCTCCATTGCAAGATTGCGAACCCAGTCAATTTTTTCACAATGTATGTAATTTCTAACAAAATTGCCGACATCCCCACCCTTGTGTATCTTTCTGTAGTATGCACTCACAATTTTGTAATTGTTTAACTTAAAACTATGAGCCTCTTCAGACTTGCATCCAAGTTCATTCACAATATATATGTGCGGTTTACATTCTCCAAGAATTTTGTCAATTTGCTCTACTTTGTTTGTGATGTACTGAACATTCTGAAACATTATTTTACATTTTTCGTCTTTCTTGATGCAGTCAGTAAAGCTTTCACCTTCGTGTATGCACACTGAAGGCCGATTTACACTAAAAAAAGAACGTCAGTTTCACTCGAAAGCAAACTATTTTTATATATGCGACTACTGAGTTTGATCTTTTCATTGATAAGTATGCTTACTTTTTTGGAAATAAAACGCTTACCCTCATAGTTCAGATGCTGTCCACGTTTAGTATGCATGCTCTTATCTAGTGTGCTTATGTCTAGAATTAAACATTTTTCATATCTTGAACACAATAATTTAATCCTGGCATTTGTTTTTCTAATCTCTTTGTTTACACATGAGTTGCACATTAAGTCTTGTCGGTGCGGGATGGTAGCAACAATAGTGTTTTTTGATTTGTTTTGTTCCAGAAATTTAGACAAACCTCCAATACACGAATTGGCTTCATTACAAGCCACATCATTTGAACCTGCAATACAGGCAACGAAGTCATTGTAATGCGACATTTTGCCGTCTAAACATGTGTTTATTACAATGTTATTTGTTTTTGCACCTGGATTCACCACACTACTTACTTCGATGTTTTGATTAACACTTTGCAGAATCTCAGCCAGCTTTCTTCCATGACTATCAGCAAGCAAGAGTATGTTGCACTTCCTGGCGGAATTCAGAGTGGGGTTGCCGCTACCTTCACGTTGTTTATTAACTTTGTTAACGGGCTTTTTACCGTCTGATTCCACATGTTATTTTTTATCTTTTATATGAAAATGCACTTAAGATTTTTTTTACTTTTTCCATATTCATGATGACCATTTCGTATGGGATTTGTGTAAGATACATTGATATATCTGTTTCTCTTTATAAATACTGGGTGTTTCAAAATGAATGTCATGATATTAAAACTTTGTAGCATTTATTACATTCAATGTACAACTGTAAATAATACATCAAATGAAAGAGCAATTCAAACAGTTTGGTTTTTTGACCCTTGCACATGTAGTGAGACCAAGGGGGACTGAAGAACATGTTGAATGGGTGACAGAGTCTTTCACACATAGCCACAAGAAATCAGTTTGGAAGGCTAATCATGAATTATTAGTTCCAGTGTCATATGTGTGAAGGCTTTTAAAGAGATGCTTACAACTACACTATTATTATTTTCAGTTGTTACAAGCTCTAAAGCCTACAGACTACACTTTAGATGCCAACTTTGCAAATGAAATGGTGCTGCTTGATGATGAGCATTTTCTGGATCATACCTCCTTCAGTGATGAATTGACATTTCACCTAAGTGTGTGCACATCTGGGGGTCAACAAATCCCTATGAGATAGTTCAACTGCAACAGGCTCCCCTAACTTGAAAGTTTTTTGTGCCGTATTCTGTCAGAAAGTTTATGGACCTTCCTTTTTTCGTGAAGCAACTGTAACATGTTTCTTATTTTGATGTGGTAGAACTATGGCTCTTTCTTCAGATAGAAAAAGCTGAACTACAGAACTTTATTTGGCAGCAAGATCATGTACTGTCTCATTGGCATAAGTCAGTACAGGACTGGTATCCTATTGCTGGATTAACCCACAAGGGGCAGATTACAGAGCTTGTTTTGTATGGCCTCCATGTTCACCAGTCTAATGCCATGCTATTTTTACCTTTGTGGGTTCATAAAGGATCAAGTGTACACATCTCTGCTACTAGCTGATCTACCTGACTTGAGAAAGGTGATTGAAGCAGCTGTTGCAACAATTACTCCAGACACATTCATGAACGTTTGGGAAGAACTCTCTTATCGACTCGATGTGTGCCATGTGGCAAATGGTGTTCACAGAGAGCACTTATAAAAAAAAACTGAGTTGCTCTTTCATTTTCTGTATTATGTATAATTGTAAGCTGAATGTAACAAATGCTACAAAGCCTCAAAACCCAGATATTCATTTTAAAACATCCAGTTTTCATTATGTATTTTTGTTTTTCTGACATGTTCTACATCCTCCAGAATCTCCTCACTATGGATCTATTGGAATGAAAAGTACATCTGATGTAATCTAATCTCCCTGTGCACAGAACCTCTGTTTTGCAAAGCATTATGAAAAACTCAATTAAATCTGTTAATTCAGTAAATAGAGTTTTCAGTCTGGTACATAAAAAGGTTATAAAAATTTACAAATGAGGCTTTTATACAGGATTGTTAATGTTTCATGCATAACTAGATTTCATAGCAAATTAAAACGTAAAGTCTGCAACGAAGAGATGTCAGGGTTTCAGTGGTTCACAAAGCACTGAAATAAACCTTGTCACCATGTTCCATAAATATTGTATGCAATTTATTTTGAATATAGATTTGTTGCTATTTTTGGAAAGGCCATGCAGATAAATATATAGGCTATTGAAACAGCTGTGTGGAAGTAATTCCCAAAATTATAAGTGTGGTTACATTAGCACTAGTCATAATATGTGATTGTTATACTTAACAGAAGTAGTCTGCAGCAGTCACTTATACCTGTTGATCAGCGCTTGTTTCACAGGGCATATCATAATTACCAGTGAGTACAACCAAATCCTCAGTAATTAGATTTAGATTTATTTTTAAAAAGAAGAGAAATTAATGTACTAGGGAAGAAAAGGAAATGGGTGGATGGAAAATGATTTATTGCTTGTATGAAATAATGGGAAAGGGGCTGGGGGTGCCAGTACACTGAGGTGTCAAATGTCATGGGATACCTCCTAATATCATGTTGGACCACCTGTTGCTCACTGTAGTGCAGCAACTTGATGTGGCATGGACTCAAAAAGTCGTTGGAAGTCCCCTGCAGAAATTTTGAGCTGTCCATAACTGCAGAAGTGTTGGCAGTTCAGGATTTTGTTCATGAATTGACCTCTTGATTATGTCCCATAAATGTTCAACAGGATTCGTGTCTGTCTGGGTAGCCAAATCATTCGCTTGAATTGTCCAGAATGTTCTTCAAACCAATCATGAACAACTGTGGCCTACTGACATGGTGCATTGTCATCCATAAAAATTCCATTGGTGGCTGAAAATGGTCTCCAAGTACCTGAACATAACCATTTTCAGTCAATGATCAATTCAGTTAGACCAGAGGACCCAGTTTATTCCATGTAAACATAGCCCTCACTACTATGGAGCCACCACCAGCTTGCACAGTGCCTTGTTGATAACTGGCCCATGGCTTTGTGTGGTCTGCACCACAGTCAGACCATAGCATCAGCTCTTATCAACTGAAATTGCGACTCATCTAAGCAGGATGAAGTTTTCCAGTTGTCTAGGGTCCAAAAAACATGGTCAGGAGCCTATGAGAGGCACTGCAGACAATGTCGTGCTGTTAGCAAAGGCACTCACATCAGTCATCTGCTGCCATTGCCCTTTAATGCCAAGTTCCACCACACAGTCCTAATGTGTATGTTCATCATATGTCTCACATTGATTTCTGCAGTTGTTTTACACAGTGTTGCTTGTGTGTTGGCACTGAGAACTCTACACAAATGCCACTGCTCTTGGTTGTCAAGTGAAGGCCACTGGCCACTGTGTTGTCCATGGTGGGAGGTTATACCTGAAATTTGGTATTCTCAACCCATTCTTGGCCCTGTGCATCTCAGAATATTAAATTCCCCAATGATTTCTGAAATGTAATGTCCCATGAGTATAGCTCCAACTACCATTCTGCTTTCAAGATATGTTAATTCCCACTATGCAGCCATAATCATGCTGGAAATTTTTCCACACAAATCATATGAGTGCAAATGACTCATCCATCAATGCACTGCCCTTTTATAACCTGTGTATGTGAAGCTATTGTCATCTGTGTATGCGCCTATCACTATCCCATGATTTTTGTCACCTCAGTGTACACGTAACTTGTGTGGAAAACTGTTGTCAAACCAGATCTACTACTAATGTATAATGTGACTCATTTCATTTCCACGAAGGCTCTCTTAATGATGAGATTCATGTATCACTGCTTGTGAATGAATGAGTTTGTCAAAGAATAACAATTATTTACATTTGTAGTAACAGAAGTCTCTTTATAATGTCCATTGTTACTTACTATTCAGATAAGAGGAGTCATCTATCCTAGAATGTTGAAAAATCAGATAATTTATAAAATGAATCTTGGAAAATATTTAAAGCTGTTATGCAGAATGTAATTAATGATGATGGAATTGTCTACCCTTGTCTTCTCCTTCATAATGAATATATGGTGTCAGACCAGTGTAAAAGCCTGCAGAGCATAATCTATTATATTTTATCGACTTGTTAATGATTCAGTTTCAAATTATTTATTCATCGTGTTCCATAGCTTCCATAAGGAAGATCAAACTTTGGGGATGTTCATTAATAACATGCAGCAACTGTTACAAACAATAGTTAATTACCCCCTTTCCTCGTTAATTCTGTGGAGAACCTCTGCATCTCTTATCAGTCCATTTAAGTTACAACACACTTCTGTAACATGACGTCTCAAATGCTTCATTTCTCTTCTTGTGCACTTTTCCAACAGCCAAGTATTCACTATATTCACTTTCATACAATGCTGCCCTCCAAACATACATTCTCAGAAATTTCTTTCTCAAATTAAAGCATATGTTTGATGCTACTAGACTTCTCTTCTTAGCAAAGAATCCTCACAGAAGCATGATCATATGATGTATCAAACATGATTTGTGATTTCATTGAGGATTTTTTGGTGGGTAGAACACAGCATGTTATCTTAAATCGATAATCACTGATAAAAGCAGAAGTAATTGTGAGTGTGTCTCAGGGAAGTGCAATGGGACACTTGCTGTTTGTGTTGTTTATTAATGACCTTGCAGACAGTTAACAGTATCCTCAAACTAATTGCAAATGATGATTATCTATAATGAAATACTGTCAAAAAACAGCTGTACAGATAATGTTTGATTTTGATAAGATTTCTCAGGCTAGTGCAAAGACTGGCAACTTGCTTTAAATATCCAGAACATAAAATTTTGATGTTTAAAAAACAAGAAAACAGTCTTCTGTGTCTACAAAATCAGTCACAGTTGGAATTAGTCAAATCATACAAGTACCTGGGTGTAACAATTTGTAAGGATATGAAATGGCACAATTGTATAGGCTCAGTTGTAGGTTAACTCAAGTGGTAGACTGTAGCTCTTTGATAGAATACTAAGGAAATGCAATTAGTCAACAAAGGATAATGCTTATAAATAAACTGCTCTACGCAATCTAGAGCATAGTTCAGGTGTGTGGGACACATACCAATAAGACTGACAGGGGATGTTGTACATACATGGAGAACAGCAACACAAATGTTCCCACATTTGGGAGTGTCATGGAGATGCTGAAAGAACTGAACTGACAGACTCTTGAAGACAGATTCAAACAATCTCATTAAAACCTACTTATTAAGTTTCTAGAACCAATTTTTAAGTGATGAATCTAGGAATATACTACAATTCCCTATGTATTGCTTGCACAGGAACTACAAAGACGAGATTAGATTACTTAGGCTACAGTGTGCACAGAGGCTTCTGAAGCCATCTTTCTTCCTGTGCTTCATATGTGAATGGAACTGAAAAATGCCCAAAAAACTTGGAATTAAATGGGAAGTACACTCTGCCATGTGCTTCACAATGGTTTGCAGAATATACACTCCTGGAAATGGAAAAAAGAACACATTGACACCGGTGTGTCAGACCCACCATACTTGCTCCGGACATTGCGAGAGGGCTGTACAAGCAATGATCACACGCACGGCACAGCGGACACACCAGGAACCGCGGTGTTGGCCGTCGAATGGCGCTAGCTGCGCAGCATTTGTGCACCGCCGCTGTCAGTGTCAGCCAGTTTGCCGTGGCATACGGAGCTCCATCGCAGTCTTTAACACTGGTAGCATGCCGCGACAGCGTGGACGTGAACCGTATGTGCAGTTGACGGACTTTGAGCGAGGGCGTATAGTGGGCATGCGGGAGGCCGGGTGGACGTACCGCCAAATTGCTCAACACGTGGGGCGTGAGGTCTCCATCGATGTTGTCGCCAGTGGTCGGCGGAAGGTGCACGTGCCCGTCGACCTGGGACCGGACCGCAGCGACGCACGGATGCACGCCAAGACCGTAGGATCCTACGCAGTGCCGTAGGGGACCGCACCGCCACTTCCCAGCAAATTAGGGACACTGTTGCTCCTGGGGTATCGGCGAGGACCATTCGCAACCGTCTCCATGAAGCTGGGCTACGGTCCTGCACACCGTTAGGCCATCTTCCGCTCACGCCCCAACATCGTGCAGCCCGCCTCCAGTGGTGTCGCGACAGGCGTGAATGGAGGGACGAATGGAGACGTGTCGTCTTCAGCGATGAGAGTCGCTTCTGCCTTGGTGCCAATGAGGGTCGTATGCGTGTTTGGCGCCGTGCAGGTGAGCGCCACAATCAGGACTGCATACGACCGAGGCACACAGGGCCAACACCCGGCATCATGGTGTGGGGAGCGATCTCCTACACTGGCCGTACACCACTGGTGATCGTCGAGGGGACACTGAATAGTGCACGGTACATCCAAACCGTCATCGAACCCATCGTTCTACCATTCCTAGACCGGCAAGGGAACTTGCTGTTCCAACAGGACAATGCACGTCCGCATGTATCCCGTGCCACCCAACGTGCTCTAGAAGGTGTAAGTCAACTACCCTGGCCAGCAAGATCTCCGGATCTGTCCCCCATTGAGCATGTTTGGGACTGGATGAAGCGTCGTCTTACGCGGTCTGCACGTCCAGCACGAACGCTGGTCCAACTGAGGCGCCAGGTGGAAATGGCATGGCAAGCCGTTCCACAGGACTACATCCAGCATCTCTACGATCGTCTCCATGGGAGAATAGCAGCCTGCATTGCTGCGAAAGGTGGATATACACTGTACTAGTGCCGACATTGTGCATGCTCTGTTGCCTGTGTCTATGTGCCTGTGGTTCTGTCAGTGTGATCATGTGAGGTATCTGACCCCAGGAATGTGTCAATAAAGTTTCCCCTTCCTGGGACAATGAATTCACGGTGTTCTTATTTCAATTTCCAGGAGTGTAGACATAGTTGTAGATACAACACCCAGCAGCTCGACACAATGTGAATTCAAAAGTTAATGTGCAACTGATGGAAAATTGATTGAAGGTTCCTCATCCATATGAGCATCACTGACAGCTTCTTCTACATTACGAGTCTGTGCAGTTTGTTACCCTCCTTAGTATCATTTGTCTTGTTTCCTTTAGCCACTGTAGCATTCCTGGAAACATTGTGTGCATTACATGTCTCCTAACATGACCTGTCACTTTATTTATAGTTTCCCTTTGCCTATTTATACATGGAAATCATGTCTGCTAATTTTGTAATTGGATATGACACCATTTTACAAAACACTGACATTAACATGAAGATTACTTTGAATACCACAGTGCTTTTCTAGGCAAGGTTGCTATGCCCTTGTCTTTCTCTGACTTTTGAACTGACTTGCATGGCAATGTACAGCAGGATCTGCAGTTTAACATGGGCTCTGAACCAGGGTGCAGCTTGCCATTTTTAATGTTAACAATTAACTGCCAGAAATTAAAGCAGTAGTAAGTGACAAAAACATTATAGGACCTACCAGAGAAAAGACCATGGACCTTTGATTTTCTAATCTGGCAGTTACATCCTAGAAGCATCAACTTGTAGATTATCATCATTCCAGTGGTAGAGTCATCTTGAAACATGTCTGGCTTCATAACTGTTGACAAACGAAGAATGATATTGATTTAATGCCCTATCAGGGATGAGGTCATTAGAGACTGAGTACAAACTTGGATTCCTTTTCACAGGAACCACCTCAGCATTTGCCTTAGCTATTTTGAGAAATCAAAAATACCTAAATCTGGAGGGTCGTATGATGATTTTAATATTAATCCTTTTGATTGTAAGTCTACTGTTGTAAAATATGTACCTTCATGCCCACTAACAAGTAATATTTGACTCAGTTACTTCTGAACCATAGCTCCTTATCTCAGATTAATACATTTTCCCTTCTCCAACATTCAACACAGCTTGTACCATCACTAAGTAAAATAATAATAATAATAATAATAATAATAATAATAATAAAGGCCCGGGAAAAGAATAGCCTCCGGTATGTTCTGCCAGTCGTAAAAGGCGACGAAAAGAACAAACCACTAATAGGGCTAACCCCCCTTTTAGTGTGATTAGTTGGTTCAGGACAGAACTAAAGAAGCCTCGGACAAGCGCCGTCATGGTCGGGGACGACGCTTGAACCCTATGCCCGCCCACAATGGTAACGACACTGCTAGCCAACTGGAAAATGATTTAAATCCAAATAGAGGTGTTTTGCAGGATATGCTTCCTGCAACCACCCTAGAAGGAAAACAAAGACAGAGGATGAGATGGTCAGATGAAGTTAATCGACACCTCATGTTCTGTTATTACCAAGCAACAAACCTAGGAACCAACACAACTGGATACAGATCACAAGTATACACAACATTTATTACCAGATACCCAGAATTAAAATTTTTAACAGAACAACGACTAGCTGATCAGATCCGTGTAATAATCAAAAATAACAGGATACCCCAGTCAGAATTAGAAAACATCAAACAAGAAGTACAACAAATACTGGAACAAAATAATGTGCAATCAGAAGAAGAAGAAAATACGGTAATGGACTCAAACATCCCAGAGCAAACAAACAAAGAACAACACGCACCAATTAAACAATCAGAGGAAAACGAAATCTTAAGACAGCCACCAGAACAAGCACAAATAGAACACGAAGTGACACAGATGCTAGATATAGAAGAAAAATTTCAGCTAACATATATAGAATACAAAGACACAAATACAGACATTAGACCATTCTTGCATAGACCACCAAATAACCCACAAGTCGAAACAACAATAAAAACTATCAACACAATCATACACAACAAAATAAATGAAAATACAACTATGGAAGAGTTACAACTACTGGTTTATATAGGAGCACTCACTACACTAAATATACACACTAGACAGAGATCAGAACCAACCAACACACAGAAGAAACCCACAAAACCAGCATGGCAACACAGGCTACAGATCAGAATAGAAAAACTGAGAAAAGACATCGGACAGCTAACACAATTTATAAGAAATGAAATCTCGGAAAAAAAACGAAAAAGGTTAGGTAAAATCTCACAACAAGAAGCGACAGAGCAATTAGACGAAAAGAAGCAGAAATTACAAGCATTAGCCAAACGACTCAGAAGATACAAAAAAAGTGAAAATAGAAGGAAACAAAACCAAACATTCAACACAAACCAAAAGAAATTTTACCAGACAATAGATAACACACACATTAAAATAAACAATCCACCAAACATAACAGACATGGAACACTTCTGGAGCAACATATGGTCAAACCCGGTACAACATAACAGGCATGCACGGTGGATACAAACAGAAACAGACACATACAAGATGATACCACAAATGCCTGAAGTGATAATTTTGCAACATGAAGTCACCCAAGCAATTAATTCTACTCACAATTGGAAAGCCCCTGGAAATGATAAAATAGCAAATTTCTGGTTAAAGAAGTTCACCTCAACACATTCACATCTAACTAAATTATTTAACAGTTACATTGCAGACCCATACACATTCCCTGATACACTTACACATGGAATAACTTATCTGAAACCTAAAGATCAAGCAGACACAGCGAACCCAGCTAAATATCGCCCCATAACATGCCTACCAACAATATACAAAATATTAACTTCAGTCATTAAACAGAAATTAATGACACATACAACACAGAACAAAATTATAAATGAAGAACAAAAAGGCTGTTGCAAAGGAGCACGAGGATGTAAAGAGCAACTGATAATAGATGCAGAGGTGACATATCAAGCTAAAACTAAACAAAGGTCGCTACACTACGCATACATTGATTACCAAAAAGCTTTTGATAGTGTACCCCACTCATGGTTACTACAAATATTGGAAATATACAAAATAGATCCTAAATTGATACAGTTCCTAAACATAGTAATGAAAAACTGGAAAACCACACTTAATATCCAAACAAATTCAGATAATATCACATCACAGCCAATACAGATTAAGCGTGGAATATACCAAGGAGACTCATTAAGTCCTTTCTGGTTCTGCCTTGCTCTGAACCCACTATCCAACATGCTAAATAATACAAATTATGGATACAATATTACTGGAACATACCCACACAAAATCACACATTTGCTATACATGGATGATCTAAAACTACTGGCAGCAACAAATCGACAACTCAACCAATTACTAAAGATAACAGAAGTATTCAGCAATGATATAAGTATGGCTTTTGGAACAGACAAATGTAAGAAAAATAGCATAGTCAAGGGAAAACACACTAAACAAGAAGATTACATATTGGATAACCACAGCGACTGCATAGAAGCGATGGAAAAAACGGATGCCTATAAATATCTAGGATACAGACAAAAAATAGGAATAGATAATACAAATATTAAAGAAGAACTAAAAGAAAAATATAGACAAAGACTAACAAAAATACTGAAAACAGAATTGACAGCAAGAAACAAGACAAAAGCTATAAATACTTATGCCATACCAATATTGACCTACTCATTTGGAGTAGTGAAATGGAGTAACACAGACCTAGAAGCACTCAATACACTTACACGATCACAATGCCACAAATATAGAATACATCACATACATTCAGCAACAGAAAGATTCACATTAAGCAGAAAGGAAGGAGGAAGGGGATTTATCGACATAAAAAACCTACACTATGGACAGGTAGACAATTTAAGAAAATTCTTTATAGAACGAGCAGAAACTAGCAAAATACACAAGGCAATCACTCATATAAATACATCGGCTACACCACTGCAACTTCATAACCACTTCTACAACCCTTTAGATCACATAACATCAACAAATACGAAGAAAGTAAATTGGAAAAAGAAAACACTACATGGCAAGCACCCGTATCATCTAACACAGCCACACATCGATCAAGACGCATCCAACACATGGCTAAGAAAAGGCAATATATACAGTGAGACAGAAGGATTCATGATTGCAATACAGGATCAAACAATAAACACCAGGTATTACAGCAAGCATATTATTATAGATCCCAATACCACAACAGATAAATGCAGACTTTGTAAACAACAAATAGAAACAGTAGATCACATCACAAGCGGATGTACAATACTAGCAAATACAGAATACCCCAGAAGACATGACAATGTCGCAAAAATAATACATCAACAGCTTGCCTTAGAACATAAACTTATAAAACAACACGTTCCTACATACAAGTATGCACCACAAAATGTACTGGAGAATGATGAATACAAATTATACTGGAACAGAACCATTATAACAGATAAAACAACGCCACATAACAAACCTGACATCATACTCACCAATAAAAAGAAGAAATTAACACAATTAATCGAAATATCCATACCCAATACAACAAATATACAAAAGAAAACAGGAGAAAAAATTGAAAAATACATCCAACTGGCTGAGGAAGTCAAAGACATGTCGCATCAGGATAAAGTTGACATCATACCAATTATACTATCAACTACAGGAGTCATACCACACAATATCCACCAATACATCAATGCAATACAGCTACATCCAAACATATATATACAATTACAGAAATCCGTAATTATTGATACATGTTCAATTACCCGAAAGTTCCTAAATGCAATATAACATGTACCGTACAGCAAAAAGGAAGTGACGCTTGAAAAAGTCCGCGTCACTCCATTCTTAACCAGACTTCTAAAAAGTCTGAGAAAGTAAAGAAATAATAATAATATTAATTTTCTAGGTGGAACAAAAAACTACAAAATCCCTTATTAATATGGAACTCTACACTGGAATCCTTACAATGAATGGTGTTATACAGGTGATGACAATAGCACAAAGAAGATACACTTAAAGCACTACATAGAATGACACCATTCTTCAGTTCAAATCAGTATGACAGTGTTTCATTAAGGAGGGACCAAAAATGTGTTGGGATTGAAAGGACATATGAATATTGGTAAACAACTGCAGGAGCCCCTTTGATGAAACTGATCATGACTGAAATGCTTCCAAGTAGTAGGTTATGTTTTTATATTTCAAAAATAGATGAATTCCTTTAATTTGTTTTTGCAGGATTCCTGAGGCATTAGCTTAGCTATGCATCTAATGGCTTTCTTTTGAAGTTCTAGGGTTCTTTTTACATGTATATCTGCTGCACCACCCCATATTGGGATACAGTGGGATATGTGTGGGGAAATAAGTCTGTAGCACATTTTTTGCAAGGTTTCTGTGTCCACTGTGGAGCACATTTGTTTCATTAAAACATAGTTGTATTTAGTTTGGAACTGATCCTATCAATGTGGTTTTGCCCTGTCAGAAATTTGTCCACTGATTCTAAATGTACATCCCCAATACACAGAGTAAATTCCTCTGCTCTGTTAGCTCTGTTTGTATACATAGTTTTCTTCCTGTTGGTCAATAAGTTATTTTCTGTAAAATACCTTTCTGTCATTTGCAAGTTCTCACTTGCTCTTTTTTCCAACTCCTTCACTGAGTCAAAAAAATGGTTCAAATGGCT
This sequence comes from Schistocerca nitens, assembly GCF_023898315.1. Lineage (NCBI taxonomy): Eukaryota > Metazoa > Arthropoda > Insecta > Orthoptera > Acrididae > Schistocerca > Schistocerca nitens. The sequence continues at coordinate 434,504,783 of NC_064622.1, forward strand.
CTGAGCACTATGGGACTCAACTGCTGTGGTCATCAGTCCCCTAGAACTTAGAACTACTTAAACCTAACTAACCTACGGACATCACACACATCCATGCCCGAGGCAGGATTCGAACCTGCGACCGTAGCAGTCGCACGGTTCCGGACTGCGCGCCTTGAACCGCGAGACCACCGCGGCCGGCTTCACTGAGTCACTACATACTAGTAAAGTTGTGTCATCAGCATATATGAATACTTTTCGTTTACAGCAAAGTGCATATCATTTATATATAAGATAAAGAGTAAAAGTCCTAGTACTGAACCTTGAGCTACTCCATATTTTACCTGCAGAAAATCAGAGTAGACATTTCTCTCTGTATTTCCAGATTTATGTTTTATTTCAACACACTGTTGTCTGTTTTCAACAAAGGTTTTCATAATATCAGCAGCTTTTTCTCTTATGCCATAGCAGTCCAGTTTCTGTAGAAGAGTTTTATTGCAGGCACAGTTGAAAGCTTTTGAAAGGTATAAATAGACTCTAGATACTTTCTTTTGATCCAGTGCCTCACTGATATGTGTTATGAAGTTTGTAACTACAGCCTTGGTGGATCTTCCCTTTTTTAAATCAATGTTGTAGCTCATTTAATATGTTATGATTGTCTATGAACTTTATAAATCTATCTTTAATCACTGCTTCTACTATTTGAGACAGAACAGGTGTGATCTTTATGGACCTATAGTTTTTGTGGTCTCCTTTGTCCCCTCTGTTGAATGGTACACCTTTACTCATATTTAAACATTTGGGGAATATTCCTTGCTTCATTACTAAATTTATCAGGAATACTAGAGGCTTAGCAAGATATCTAGCACAGTGTTTGACCAAGCAAGATATTTATCACAGTGTTTGACCATTTTTGCTGGGATGCTATCCAGACCCTCTGCATTTTAATTTTTTTGTGCTCCCATTTTTTTAAGAACTTCCAATTCATCTGTAAGGAGGAGGTATAAACTCTTGACCACCTTTTTAGGACTTTCCATTCTTTCTGGTACTGATATGTTTTGTTTTAGACGTTTCTCCACTATAGCTGTATAGTGCTAGTTGAAAATATTGCACACTTGTTGTTGGGTTGTTTGGGGAAGGAGACCAGACAGTGAGGTCATCGGTCTCAGCACACTTGTTGTGCTTTGGTCACTTCTTTCCCTTCCCTTGTCAGTGCTCTATTTGTATCTATCAAGGCATGTGATTCTTGTGAAATTAAGGTGGTGTATTTGTTGCAGTAGACGTGAAATTCAGATCCACTGAAATAGAAATTGAAGCTGTATGTGAGATATGAGATTGTTTGGGCCAAGCTCAATGTCAGGGATGAGCACAAAATTGTGACTGGATCCTCCTGACACCCATCAGACTTACCTCCAGATGTAAGCAAAACCTTTGGAGAAGACCTCAATTTCTTAGTGCTTAAATTCCCCAATCATACTGTAATCACTGGTTCAGACTTTAAACATCCAATGATTAATTGAAAAAAAGAACAATTTTTGTTAGTAGTGTGCGTGCCAAGATGTCCCATGAAACATTACTAAATGCTGTCTCTGAAAACTACTTAGAACAGTTAGTTCAGAACCCCACTCACGACAGAAATGCACTAGACATATTGGCAATAAAGAGACCTCACCCCTTTGAAGATATCCACATCAAAATTGGAATCAGTCACCAAGAGACAGTTGTGGAAGCAATGATTACCAAAGTAGAACTGAAACAAGTAGAAAGACATACATGTTTAATAAACTAGAAAAGAAGCAGTAGCTCAGGACAGGAGCATGTAGGGGAACTATGACTCAAGTTTGAAAGAATTGTTGAACACACACAGGATACATATTTATCCAGTAGAACAGTTCATGATGGGAGGCACACTCAATTATATGCAGTCACTGTAAAGAAACTTATAACGAAACAGACACTACTGCATAACAGCTGTAAAACAAAGGACAGAACTATAGAGAGATGCTGAATGAAATGTGTTTGGCTGTCAGGAGAGCAGTCCATGAAGTGTTCAATGACTATTGTAGCAGAATATTATCAAATGATCTTTTACAAAACTCAAAGACAATCTGGTCATATGTAAAGGCTGTTAGTGGCACCAAAATTAGAGACTGGAACAGAAATTGAGAGTAGCAAAGCAAAAGTAGAAATACTTAAGCCCATTTTCAAATCATTATTTACAAAGGAAAATTCAGGAGTATTGCCTCAATTTAATTCTCGTACTATTGAACAAATATTAGTGTCTGAAATTGTTGAAACTGAACAAAGCTCCAGGACCCAACGGAATCTCTATCACATTCTATACTGAAATAGTGGCCGAGTTACTTTCTCTTTTAACTATAATGAACCACAGTTCCCTCAAACACAAACCCATGTCCAGTAGTCAGAAGAAAGCACAGGTCACACCACTACAAGTCATGGAAGAGATCCGGAGAACTACTGTCCGATTCCTTGACACTGATATGTTGTAGAATCTTAGAACTGATATGTTGTAGGCTCTTAGAACATATTCTGAGCTCAAACATGATGAGATATCTGAAACAGAATGACTTCCTACATGCCAACCAACTTGGATTGCAAAAACACAGATCATGTGAAATCCAACTTACACTTATCTATTCTTATTATCAAAAGTACAGTTGTATGGGGGATCAACTGAATTTTTTGGTAGAGGAGACACAGCAAATTATCTTGGATGGAGAATGATCAACAGATCTGCATCTTCTGGTGTGCCCCATGGAAGAATTTTGGGACCCTTCCTGTTCATGCTGAATATTAATGACATTTCATACAATATTAATAGTAACCCCAGACTCTTTGCTGATGATCCAGTTATCCATAATGAAGTAATGTCTGAAAGAAGCTGCATAAATATTTATTCAGATATTGGTAAGATTTCAAACTGGTGCAAAGACTGGCAACTTGCTTTAATGTTCAGAAATGTAAAATTGTCCACTTTATGTAATGGAAAAAGTAGTATCCTATGACTATAATATCAGTGAGTCGCAATTCAAATTGTGCAACTCATACAAATACTTGTATGTCACACATTTTAGCAATATGAAATGAAATTATCTTTGACCTATCCAATATCAATTGTACAATTTGTGCTGTATGATAAAACTGGACCAATAAAAAATCAAATCAAATCAGAATTATCACATTGGCCCAGTCATAGATAAATCAGGTGGCAGACTTCTTTTTATTGGTAGAATATTGAGGAAATGCAATTAGTTTTCAAAGGAGATTGATTACAAATAACTCATGTTGCCAATTGTAGGATATTGCTCATGTGTGTTGGACTTTCACCAAATAAGACTAACAAGGGATATCGAACGTATACTGACAAGGGCAGCATGGATGGTCCAGATTTGTGTGATCCACGAGTGTCATGGAGATGTTGAAAGAACTGAACTGACAGTCATAAAGACAGATGCAAACAATCCAATTAAAGCCTACTTAGTAAGTTTCCAGAACCAACTTTTAAGTGAGCAGTTAGTTATATATACTACAACCGCCAACATATTGCTCTTGCAGGGGCAATGGGGACATTATTATTAATTACAGCATGTGCAGAGGTATTATAACAAATATTCTTCCACATGTGAATGGGATAAAAACCCTAATAACTATTAGAAGGGGCATGCTACCTGTCATGCAATTCACAGGGGTTTACAGAGAATATATGTAAATGAAGCACTGCTACTTCAGTCCACAATGAGAGTGACTAATGGGCTTCTTGGTGTCAATAATTCATCCAAGCAGTGGTTTACTATTTGCTCCAAGAACTTTCTTACAGTCTGTTAAGTGATAATTCCACAACTAGTGGGGCACATTAGGTTCTTTCCTGGCTTGACAACGTGGGCCATAATTGCTTCACTCACCAAGATGGAAAATTCTGCATGGAAAAACATTTCATATACTGTCTTCGGAGAAACAGATGAAGATATAGCACTAATCACATAAATACTTAAACTAGAATAAGTGGGAAATCTTTTTCTGAACAGATTTTGTTGCCAATGTTTATAGAGTACACAACTGTAGTTCACAATTTACTAGAAAATACATTGCACACAACACTTTTTAATGTCCAGGATTTCTCAAAAATACAGCTTTTATCATAAAAATACACAATCAAATTAGGGAACAGTTAATTTTGAATCAGGATAGTATTGCGAAAAGTTTCTAAAAAGCACAAATTTAGTTTACAATTCATGACAAGAGTATGAATTTCGTGGGGCACTTGCAAATGTTCGAAAATGTACAATGTATCATGATACACAAAATACTTCAATCAATGAAAAATTATGCAGAAACAACACAAACAGCAAAGTATTATGATATATCTGTCACAAATGGTCTCATTCAAAGGAAAAATGTAGAAGTTGGCTTACATATTTAAACAAATACGCGTCACACACAGATCTTTTACTTATAATATAATTTGATATATAAAAAATCTACTTACCGAGTGGCTGCAGGAGAACACACATATAAAGGTATTTAAATTTGCATGCTTTTGGAGCCAGTGACTCTTCCTTCTGGCAGAAAGGTTGAAGGGGAAGGAAGAAGGGTGAAGGAAAAGGACTAGTGAGGTTAGGAAAAGTCACCCAGAATCCCAAGTCAGGGGAGACTTACTGGATAGTATGAGAAGGAAAGTTTTTGCCAGTATCACCTGAAGATGGCCAGAAGACTCTACACCGAAATATTGTGGCAGGAAGTTGCAAACATCCGGCAGTTTGCCCAAACTTTTGTGGAACAATATGTATGCTGGGACAGTTTTAAATCTCATTGGCTTATGTTTCCCATAAATCTATTAATGTTTTTCCACACTGGCATTGAGTATGTGCAGTGGTTGACTGAATCCAAGAACATTTGTCAAATTCTCTTCTCGGCCTCTTGAATAGTTCATCAAGTCTTGCTTCTCACAATCTCACAAACTGTAAGTCTGCAAGGATCTCTGTGACTGGCTGGTATTTGAAGCTTATTGGCTGTACAGTATCCAAGTAATCCTGGTAAAAATCATTTTGGCAACTTCCTTTCAGCCACTGCTCCACCAGCTAAATGCAAGTATCTGTGGAAACACTAAAGAAAATGTGCCTGACAACTCTTAGCAGACACACCCTGTAAAAACTGCACTAAACCACCTGCATATCTATGAACAAGTGAAAGATTAGATTTAAGAGGCATATGGAATGAAAGATTAAGAAACTTCTGCGGATTAAAATTGTGTGCCGAACCGTGACTCGAACTCAGGGCCTTTGCATTTCGCGGGCAAGTGCTCTACCATCTGAGCTACCCAGCAGACTCACTCCCTGTCCTCACAGCTCTACTTCTGCCAGTATCTCGTCTCCTACCTTCCAAACTTCACAGAAGCTCTCCTGCGAACCTTGCAGAACTAGCACTCCTGGAAGAAAAGATATTGCGAAGACATGGAGATATTGCGAAAGGAAAAGGTCCCGAGTTCGAGTCTCAGTTTGGCACACAGTTTTTATCTACTAGGAAGTTTCATATCAGCACACACTCTGTTGCAGAGTGAAAATCTCATTCTGGAAAAGATTAATACTTATTAAACAAAAAAAGTTTACTTTGTAATAAAATCAACACAGTAAGCAAAATTGAGCCAGTCTGTCTGAAAGTGTGCGCCTTTGAAATCAATATATGCTGCTGGGTAACATTCAGTACTATGTTACTCCATTGTGTGTATTATGACATACTTGGATCCTCCTCGGCCTGCTTTCCACAAGAGGTTGATGAGACACTCCTTTTCAAGCCTCTTCCAGTCTTCAATGGTGGGCCCTTCTGGAATCATACAGTGTGTGAGAAGGAGTCTTGCAGTAAAAAACTGCAAGTTTCAATTTATCCCAACTGTGCTCAGTCAGGCTGATGTCAGCAGATGCAACAGGAGATTCATTTTGATTGAATCCCATTTCCTGCAAGATGGTGTTAAAGAGCTGTGTGCAGCGTACTTGTGCATTACTGTATTGAAATATGAATTGAATTGAATTTTATTTGATCCTGTAAGATTACATTGTGTACAGTAAATGTACGTGTAATATAGGACATGTCAAAGTATTAAAATTCTTTATGAATCAAAGAAATGTTGACTATAAGGCTGGAAAATAGCTTGGAGATCCTGTTCCAATACTGGACAGCATTATAACTATTCTCTAAGATAGTGATAGGCACCTGACATCAGTTCATGATATCGACCTAAAGCAATACTGACTAATTCCCTGCTGAACCTGTGGGACTGAATGCTTAAATTGTGCTCCGACTAAATAATGAAAAGTGTGAGATCATGCTTACAAGTTCTAAAATGAATCCATTAAATTTCGGTTAAATGATATCTCATGCTTATCTAGAAGCTGTCACTTCATAGCAATAACAACTACATAGTGATAACAACTATGAACAACTGAAGTTGGGATGATCACATAGGTAATGTTGTGTGGAAGGCAAACCACAGATCACATTTTATTGGCAGAAGACTAAGAAGGGGCAACAAACCCATTAAAGACACTGTTGTCCATCCTCTGCTAGGGTACTGCTGTGCAGTATGGTACCCTTACCAAACAGGAGTGACGGAGGACATCGAACAGTTTCAAAGGAGGACTGCTCACTTTGTACTTTCATGAAATGGGGTTTGGGGGGGGGGGGGAGGGGGGGGGAGCGGGGTAGTGTCACAGACATGATATGCGAGTTGGAGTGACAGTCATTAAAACAAAAATGTTTTTTGATGTGGCAAGATCTTTTCACGAAATTTATTTAAACCTCCAACTTTCTCCTTTGAATGCAAAGATATTTTGTTGACACGCACCCCCATTTGCAAAAATGATCAATGTAATAAAACAAGAGAAATCAGAGCTTGCATTGAGAGATTTAAGTGTTCTCTTTTTCCAATGCTTTGTTTGAGAGTGGAACAGAGAAATAGCGTGAAAGTGATTCGATGAAACCTCTGCCAGACACGTAACTGTGAATTGCAGAGTAGACTTGTAGATATAGACGCACTAGTACCTTGCCACTTACACATTCATCTACACTGATCATCAGGAATCAGATGAGTCCAGTTGCAGGTGAAGAGATCCTGATGCCGTAGATATAGTTGGTTGGTTGGTCGGTTGGTTGATTGGAGATTAAGGGACCAAACAGCAAGGTCATCAGTCCATTGTTTCAAATGTGGTCCATTCCGATAGTGTGACATCTCAGAAAAGTCAGAATGATAAAAGGGAAAAGGCTACAAAACATAAAAGTGCAGTCATGTCATCAATGGTATAAACAAAATGAGGTAAGTGAGCAAGAGAGCGAACCCAACGTCATGCTAGAGGCAGGAAATATCCCACCTCTGAAGCAGTAGAGGCAAGACCACCTGCAACTTAAAAGCGTGCAACTGCTAGAATGTAGTAGTGCGTATGGGAAAAGGAGACTAACCAATCCTAAAAAGTGATAAAAACAGAGTAAAAGGGGAAGAAAAGAAGATCTCAGCCAGGGAGGGGAGTCGGGAATCTCCTAACATGGCTTACAGTGGGAGATACCCCAACACTCACCGCCCTGCTCCAACACCAGAGAGAGATTAAAAACCTTAAAACTGAGAATAAAAACCACTTTCCCAGAGGAAACCGAGAATCAGTTCGACCATCTGGGAATCGTCAGCCAACATCAAAGGTAAAGTGTGGGTGAGTCTGTACTTAGCGCACAGAGCCAAAAGAAGGGGGCATTCAACCAAAATGTGGGCTACTGACTGGAAGGCTCCACAACCACAAAGTGGGGATGGTTCATCACGCAAAAGAAAACCATGGGTCAGCCTGGTATGGCCAATGCGGAGATGACACAGTGTGGTCGAGTCCTTTCGGGAGAGGCGAAAGGAAGAACGCCACGGGCCTGATGTCACCTTAATCGCATGAAGTTTATTAGACAGCGAGTTAGCCTCCCAAGAGATGGCCTATGATTGTGCAAAGTGGGATTTGATGTGAAGCCGTAAATCCGCTGCAGGAGGGGTGACAGAAAATGGGGGGTAAGTGACTGCTCCCCCAGCCAAACTATCAGCGAGCTCATTACCTGGGATACCCACATGGCAAGGGACCCAAAGAAAGTCAACGGAACAAGCAGCATGGTGAATATCAGCGAGATGGTCATGGATGGTAGAGACCAAGGGATGGCGTGAAAAACACCGGTCAATAGCCAGAAGGCCACTCATTGAGTCCGTACATAACAAAACGCAATTGTGTTGGGACTGTTTAGTAAAGGTAAGTGCCTGGGAAATTGCCATCAATTCCGCAGTAAATACCCCACATGTAGGTGGCAGCAGATGATTTTCCGTTCCAACCAAGGATGTGAAGGCATATACCACATGATCAGCAGATTTAGAGCCATAGGTGTAAAAAACAATAGCATCCCGAAACTCACATAAAATTCGGCGGACAAAGGAACGGAACACCATCGGGGAGATGGAATCTTTCGGACCTCAGTGGAGATCCATCCGAATTCAGGGCCGAGGAACTAACCAGAGGGGTGGAGGGGAGGGAGTGTGGAAGACAGGACAAAGAAGGAAGCTGAAAATAACGGCAAAGAGATGCAAGGCGGGGCCCAACCGGTTAACCCGCCTGTGGGCTGGAGTCGGGTGGGCGACGTCCATGGTCTGGGAACAGGATAGAATAGGAAGGATGAGTGGGAGAGGAACAGATAGCGAGTGCATAAGACACCAGAAGCTGGGACCGCCGAACGGAAAGGGGGGGGGGGGGGGGATCCCAGCTTCAACCAGGAGACTATCAACAGGGCTAGTAGGGAAGGCACCGGTGACTGGTGGCCAAACGGATACCACGATGGTAGACTGGATCCAGCACGTGCAGTGTGGAAGGAGCAGCTGAACCATAAACTTGACAACCATAGTCCAAGCGAGACAGAACTAGAGCATGATAAAGACGGAGAAGGAGGGAACGGTCCGCACCCCAAGAGGAGTGGGCAAGGAAGCGAAGGACATTGAGTTTATGGAAACATCCTACCTTCAGGAGTCTGATATGGGGCAGCCAAGTGAGTTTGTTGTCGAAAAGAAGACCCAGGAAACGAAACTGTGGGACCACAGGCAATTGTGCATTGAGATAGAGCTCTGGATCAGGGTGGATCGTAGTACGGTGACAGAAGTGGACCACCCGCGATGTTGAAGGAGAGAATTGAAACCCGTGTGAGAGCGTCCATGCAGAGGCACACCGTATAGCTCCCTGGAGGAGCCGTTCTGCAGATGCCATCGAGGAGGAACTAACCCAAATGCAGAAATCATCCACATACAGAGCAGGGGCGACCTAGGGACCGACAGAGGCCACAAGTCCATCGATAGCAGTGAGGAAAAGAAGTACACTCAAGACAGAACCCTGAGGGATGCCCGTCTCCTGGGTCCGTGGAGAACTAAAAACAGTACCAACCCGAACCATGAATGATTGATGGAACAGGAACTGGCGGATAAAAATCATGAGTGGGCCCCAAAGACCCCACTGATGAAGTGCTAGTAAGATGTGATGGCACCAAGCTGTGTCATAGGCCTTGCAAAGGTAAACAAATACTGCAACCAAATTGCGGTGCTGGGAAAAAGCCTGCCGTACTGCAAATGGTTCAAATGGCTCTGAGCACTATGGGACTCAACTGCTGTGGTCATAAGTCCCCTAGAACTTAGAACTAACTAACTAACTAACTAACCTAAGGACAGCACACAACACCCAGCCATCACGAGGCAGAGAAAATTCCTGACCCCGCCGGGAATCGAACCCGGGAACCCGGGCGTGGGAAGCGATGCCGTACTGCAGATTCCAAGCGAAGTAAATGATTGATTGGGGACCATCCCTCTCGGAAGCCACACTGGTAAGGGGACAATAGATCCCAAGATTCGTCGACCCAATTGAGCCGATGGGCAACCATCCGTTCAAGTAACTTACAAACAACATTTGTCAGACTAATTGGCCCATAGCCTTTCAACAAATAGGGGGTTCTTACCAGGCTTAAGGACAGGAACCGCGATGCTATCTCTCCACTGAGAAAGGAAGTCACCCTGGAGCCAAATACGGTTAAACACCTGGAGAAGATGTTGCCGTTGTGAAGCACTGAGATGTTGAAGCAGTTAGTTATGAATGGAGTCTGGGCCAGGGGCCGTATCACGAGAAAAAGAAAGTGCAGAAAGAAATTCCCATTCAGTAAAAGATTCGTTATAAGATTCTGACTAACAAGGGGTAAAACATAAGGCGGAAGCTTCCGCCTGCTGAGTCCGGTGAAGGAAAGCAGCCAGATAGCAGACTGATGCTGATGCTGTTGCAAAATGGGTTGCAAGATGTTCCGCAGGAATCAACAGGTCCGTACAAAGGCCATCTGGGAGGTGAAGGCCTGGGAGGATGGACTGCCGATGGCAACCTTGGAGAGAGCAAAATGTAGCCCATACCCATGACACAGGGACAGTAGAACTGAGGGAAGAAACAAATTGTTCCCAACATACCCGCTTGCTCTGTTTGATTAAATAATGGGCTTTAGCGCGAAGGTGTTTAAAGGTAATAAGGTTGGCAACAGATGGGTACCTCTTAATTTGTTGCAAAGCTTAACGGCAATGGCCGTACTCCACCACAGGACTTGCCAGCGATGAAATGGTCCAGATGAGTGTGGTACAGCAAGGCTAGCAGCGCGAACAATTGCGTCAGACATGTCATGTAGGACATCATCAATACAACCTGACAAAGAGGGAGAAAACACGACCTGTGCAGTGTACAGAGGCCAATCGGTGTGTTGGAAAGACCAACGAGGTAACCTGTCCATCGGGGAGAGGGAAGGGAGCGAGAGTATCAACGGGAAATGGTCTCTATCACAAAGGTTGTCATGTGGTGACTAGTGTAATGAAGGGAGGAGGCAGGGAGAAGAAAGAAAAAGATCAATGGCAGAAAAGGTACCATGACCAGCACTGAAATGAGTAAGGGAACCATCATTAAGAAGGCACAAGTCGTGGTCTGTAAAAAACTGGTCTATGAGAAGACCTCGTCTAGATGGAAATGCACTGCCCCACAAGGGATGATGAGCATTAAAATCCCCGAGAAGGAGGAAGGGAGGAGGAAGTTTCTGAAGAAGGGCAGTTAAGGCAGCATGTGTAAGAGTCCTGTCAGGAGGGAGATAAAGATTGCAAACCGTGACCTCAGAGTCCAGGTGGACCCTAACAGCAACCGCTTCCAATGTAGTTTGAAGAGGAATCCACATGCTAGCAACGCCTGTACGGGCCAACGTACAAACGGCTAGCAACATCTGTATGGACCAACATACAAACGCCACCAGAAGCCCGCAGGGGGCCGACCCGATTTTGACAGAAAACATGGAACCCACAGAGGGTCGGCGAGTGATCATCAGTAAAATGAGATTCCTGTGGAACCACACAAGCTGCAGAGTAAGATGAAATAAGGGATTTCAATTCCAGAAGGTGGCGGTAGTATCCATTACAATTCCATTGGATAACCACAGAACAATGATTCAAATGGAGGTTGAACAGGCTAAAGCCAGTCATACTGCTGGGTCCCCACCCGTCACCGACAAGGAGGGGGTGACATCCATGAACAACAGGTCAGAATCTGGTTGTGAAGCTGGGGATGGGATCTCTGGTGACACCAGAGGCTCCTTGTCCCGGGACTTATGTTTCTTCTTCTTTTCTGTTTGAGATCGAGGAGGGCTGTGTGGCATAAAGGAGTCAGCTGCAGCAAGATCAGGAACAGAAAGAGATCGGGCGACCTGGGGGTCAACAGACCGTGGTTCTCGTGGTGGTCGTGTGGCAGCAGACCTTTGGCCTGGAAGCTGCCGGGAAGGGGAATCCTGGGAGGGACGCCCTTGACCAGCAGACGCTGAAGAAGTGGGACACTTCTCCAGATGGGGAGTGGGAGCAGTGCCCGGAGGAGAATGTGTGGGAGCCTCAGGGGTGGGGGGGAGCAGAGGGGTCCGGGACTGGGGTAAGGAAGGGGTGAAGATGTAACTAAGACGTCATGGACACAGGGTGAAGACGTGCATACTTCTTACAGGCCTCAATGTAAGTTAAACAATCAAGGGACTTATACTCCTGTATCTTCTTTTCCTTCTTATATACTGGGCAATTTCGTGAATGTGGAAAATGATTGCCATGAGAATTAACACACACAGGAGGGGGAACATAGGAACTCCCCTCATGGAGTGGACGTCCACAGTTACCACAGAGAGGGGCCTGTGAACAGTTGAAAGACATGTGTACAAAATGCAAGCACTTAAAACACCTCATAGGAGGTGGGATGTATGGCTTCACATCACATCAATAAACCATAATCTTTACTTTCTCAGGGAGGATATCCCCTTCAAAGGCCAGGATAAAGGCAACAGTATCAATGCAATTGTCCTTCGGACCCTTCTGAACACGCCGAACAAAGTGAACACCCTGCTGTCCGAGATTGTCCCGAAGTTCCTCATCAGTTTGAAGGATAAGGTCCCTATGAAAAATCACACCTTGAACCATATTTAGGGACTGGTGGGGGGGTAATGGACACAGGAATTGTGCCAAGATGGGTACAGACACGAAGGGCCGTGGACTGGGTAGCTGAAGCAGTTTTGGTCAACAACGAACCCGACCGCATCTTGCTCAGGGAGTCCACTTCGCCAAACTTGTCTTCAATGTGTTATACAAAGAATAAAGTTTGGTATTGGTGAAAGTATCCACATCAGTCCTGGTGCAAACCAGATAGGGGGATAAAGGTTTTGCCCCTAGCGGGCGGGCCTGACCCTCCTCCCCGGGGGTAACCATGGAACGGAAGGCCTAAGGGGCAGGAGAAGCAGCACTAGAAGAATCAGTTCCACACAGAGAGATGGCCGCAGAAGAATGGCCAGAGTTCTGGACCCGTATGTGCTTCATTTGCATAGCGTCTGCCCGGATACCACCCACTCCGATCAGGGGCTCTCCTCACAGGCGCCACCCAGCCACAGCAAGGGCCGTCTGGTACAGTGGCTATGCCCCAGGATGACAAGCAACCACTCCTAGGCTTACATGAGGAGGTCACAGCTCAGGTATCAGAGGTGTGATCCCTGTGTGTTCAGGGGGCTCAACCAAAAGGGTACATAGTGACCCACCACACGGGCTGGCTACTGTGCTGGCTAAGCTCCCTAGCATCAGACAGCGACGTGAAAGAAAAGGTGGAATGAATGAGGAGGGCACACATTGGAGACACTAGGCAAGGTGCTCTTCCCCAAATGGCTCACACTACAGAAGAGAAATTTAGTAATGGAAGTCAAACCCCAGAGGGGGACCAGGGAGTGCCAAAAGAAGGAGGTAATTACGCAACAAAACTAAATTGCAAAACCAACATAACCAGGAGGATAGTGGGGCCAACATAAGCAAGGACACCAAGAGAGGGAGAGGAGAGGGCAAAGGGGAAGGAGGAAGGAGAGGAAAGGAGGGGAAGGGCAAGGAAATGCAGCCCTGGAAAGAAGGAAGGCTGCAATAGCTCGGGGCCCCGTGCTTGCCATGCACTTACTCACGAAAGAACTGTGAGCCCCCTGGGGGGGCCATAGATATAGGTTTCATTCAAGGTATTACCACACCCACTTTCTTGGCACGTCATGGTGTTGGAAGGTTTGTACTACTGTTCATAATGGATGCCTAGAGACCCAATTGATCATGTGCAGATTGTGGTTATTCACCGGGTTGGCAACACTTCCAGTTGCTTCCAGCTCTTTTACGTTCTCCTTGGGGTACCTTCAAGCAAAATGTTTGTAGGTAGTGTGTATTCAGCTAATGTTACTGACTGTGAGGACCACTGCAGAGCATTTCTTCAATGGTTTGTATTTCACTATATTGGATGAATGTTCAGACTATGCTACTATGGTGTCAGCATGTAACTTTCTATTCTAACAACCCTTCTTGGCATAAATCAATAAAATGCTCACAGTCAAAGGTTGAAATGATCCTTTAAGGCATTTTGACAGTTTAAAGTTCTATGGATCATTTGCATGATAAATCATAATGATGAGGAATGGTTCATTTCACTTTCACTTTACAAAAAGACAGACTGAAAAATGAACATAAGCTGAACTCTCCCCTTCATGACTGGAGATACAGTGCTCTCTACTGAACTGCACTGGGAATCATGTCTCCCTCTCACCATTCAGATAATCCTTGCAGTGGATGTTAGAATGTATTACTACACAAATATCAGTATTTTTGGAATGTATTTGTTAGGGACAAGGACAATAGCATTCCTTGTGATAGTATTTTCAGCTTCTCCAGGGGAAGTTTGAGTATGTTTGTCCCCCTTTCCTCTGTGCCAAGACTGTAAGCATATTACTAATGAGGATTCAGAGTAGCCACCACTTTTGTTCCCAACAGCATACTTCACACTCAGTTGCTTCTGTGGACAACCTTTTTCATACTTGCCAGACAACATGGATGTGGGATGATAGCAAACTTTTGACTTGTTTTTTTAATTCTCCCAATTGTTTCACATTTTTGTTTCAGGGATGGTGACAGACATAGACATACTTTTTGCTCACTGTATTGTTGCTCTCTGGTTTGGTATTTCCTGATAGTTTCAATATGATTTGGATAACTCATTTACTGGCTGCTGCTATTGTAGCATTGGTTACTTTACAAGTACATTCACAAAACTATGTATTTATGCTTATGCGTTTGGTTGGGGATTTGTTTCATAAATATTTAAGCAAAGGCTGTATTGAGTGAGGGTGACTGTATTGATTTATACAAATTATTTGACTTAACGGAAGTCACACACTTGTAAACCTTAATTTCCTGCATTGTCTCTTCACCATGCAGAAAAAAAAGAAGGGAGGAGCAGTCTCAATGCTGCACAATTGCTGAAGAAATTGCACAGAATTCTGAGTGTGTGTGTGTGGTTCCTGTTTTTGTGCTGCCTTACAATATTTGCTGTTACCAAACTCATTGTTAATTCACTTCATTATGGGTTCAAGGTAAGTAGTTACTCAGAGATGAAGAGGCTTGCACAGGATAGAGTAGCATGGAGAGGTGCATCAAACCAGTCTCTGGACTGAAAACAACAACAATGGGTTCAAGATTTATAATTTGTTGCAGATCTTTTGCACCTTTATTTATAATAAATCTTATATCTGAGTACGAGATAATGCCTGTGAGCTGAGGGAACATTTAGAGGGTACATCTAGGTATCTCCTCCCCTCTCTTGCCCTCCCCTCCCCCTCCCCTTCTAAATAATTTTAGACCAGTTTAATTACTGTGTTATCTATACAAACTGCTGGAGAGATTGATCTTAAAGTGCCTTCTATCTGTAGCTGACTCCCTGCTAATACCTCAACAAGCTAGGGATTTGTCCTGATAAAAGCTGCGCTGGACAACTGCTGAATCTTACACAGTTTATAGAAGATGAATTTGAAGCTTGTAAGGTGACAGGGGTGGTATTTGTTGGCTTGTCAATGGTCTATGATATTGTCAGCCACCAGCTACTACTGTGACAATATGACCAAGGATTTTACTCTAACTAGGTTCATCACAGCAATTCTGCAAAACCACAGGTTCTTCAATGACTTTCAAGGGCAGCACAGCTGATGTAGACTACAGAAAAATGGTCTCCCACAAGGATGCATGTTGGCACCAATCCTATTCAACATGTAAACAAATGACCAGCCTACAGCCCCCAATACCAGGAGTTTCTTGTGTGCTGATAGCCATGATCTTGCCACTCAGTGCTCAGACTTTGAATTAGTGGAGGACACTCCCAGTGCTCAGACTTTGAATTAGTGGATAATTAAAGATCCATCAAGATATTACAGCACCAATCAGCTTAAACCAAATCCCTCACAGTGCATTTCATTTGAGAAATAGGGAAGCTACTCATAAGTTGTTGATAGTATGGTCAGGAGTTGAGTTGCAGCATTGCTACACTCCAAAATACCTAGGAGTGACACTGGACAAATCTCTTACTTTCAAGAGACATAGCATGAATTGCATGTTGAATGTTTCCAGGAACAATCTGTTAAGAAAATTGGCCAGATAACTGTGGGGTAGTCAATTTGAAACCATCCAAATCTCTGCAGTTGCATTAGCCTAATCTGCAGCAGAGTATGCTTGTCTCGTTTGGTATAATTCATCACATGCCAAACAGGTAACTGTAGCTCTCAATGACACCTGCAGAATTGTAACAGATTGTCTGAAATCTACTCCTGTTGAATGTATTTACCACCTTGCAGGAAAAGCACCACCTTCCATTTGAAGAGAAATTGCAGTGAATAAGGAATGAAATAAAGTGCAATAAGAACAAACCCATCCATTGTATGAGCATAAACTGCATTCGCAGCAACTGAAGTCAAGGAAAAGTTTTCTTAGAACATCAAATGTACTTACTACCACTGCTGAAAATGCTAGGATACAACTTTGGAGGGATAAGACTTCCCTTCCTTCTAGTTGAAAAATAGTTTCTGAAACTCTGCCTCCATGACATGATGTGGACTGGATGACCCACAAATCTTTGAATAGGCTGAGATCAGGAGTCAGTAGATCAAAGTTTAATTTTGCAAGCTGGAGCTTAAATAAACAATATTAACTGTGATTTTGGAGACGTACAGACTGTCCAGCACATGCTCCACTGTTGACTGTATCCAGCTTCCTGTACTGCAAAAGACTTCTGTCAAGCAACAGCTAGGCATAGATTATGATTATACAAACTTACGTGGGTGTGTGTGTGTGTGTGTGGGGGGGGGGGGGAGGAGTCTTGACACTCCTCCCTTTATTTCTATATTTCAGTTTGTTCATTTAGTGATTGCAAACTGAATCAAGGTCAACAGGAATTATTTAGCTGGGGATGAAGAAGTTGCATACGGTGAACAGGAGATGATATTATTTACTTATTTATTTATTGCACCAGGGATTATCTCAGAATGACGTAAGGTTTGTCATCATAATAGAACGAAAATAAATAGTCAAAATAGACAGTATATAAACAATCATTTATGAGGGCAGAACAGGTGGGTGGATGTGGCTTTGATGAAGAAAGGATGTAGGTACAGTGTTTGTGAATGTCCCATGTCAGAGTACTTCACTGTAACTTTGATAATGTCAATAGAATAAGAAGAAAGTCTCATAATGTATCTGTTGTGGGTAACGGAGTTTGGGCTTATCTTCATCTGATAAGGTTTCTCTTTGAGGCTGCAACATGTGAAATCTCAGTATGATTGTTTAGGTATTACACCTAAAGCAAAATAAAATAACATTAAGAGTGCATAATATAAGATAGCAATGGTACGATAAAAATAAAGGAAGTGAAGATACATCTCAAAAATTTCCTGATATAACAGCAGCATATGAAGTTCTTAGTAAGTTGAAACAGAGAAAATTGTATGAGATAGGTATAACGCACACTGTAGGGGTGCAATGTGCACCGATAGGAATGGTGGATGTTGAAGATGATTCAGAAGTGAAATTCTATAAATTGTCA
The DNA here is from genome assembly GCF_023898315.1 of Schistocerca nitens. Classification (NCBI taxonomy): domain Eukaryota; kingdom Metazoa; phylum Arthropoda; class Insecta; order Orthoptera; family Acrididae; genus Schistocerca; species Schistocerca nitens. The sequence continues at coordinate 434,522,251 of NC_064622.1, forward strand.
ATGTACATAGCTATGCTGCCAACAGCAATGGAAAAAGAACCTACATATGATTTTAATGAGTGCATGCAAGCACGTTACTGTGAAACTTTTGCCTGTAAACAGAAAGGTAAAACTAAACATGAAGAAGCACCTCTTCTGCATAAATTAAAAACATAAGATATAGAAAAATATGACACTGTAACAAGACAAAAAAACTGGACAATTGCAAGTAGGACTCACGCACTGAAGTTTCTGTACAAATTTAATTATGCATACAGATAGTAATAATGATTCTGTGTGGCTCAGTGGCCTGGTCAAGTCTTTCTGCTGGACACCACTATGGTGACTTGTGTGTCCCTAACCTACCCGAGTTATCCAACTGGAGAAAGAGGTCCTACAGTTTAATGTGTAATCTGAACCATGTGCTGTTCCTGGTGACTCCTCACATTGTTGAAAATTGAAGGCTAGGTTAAAACATAGACAAAAAAATCCATGGTCAGACCAATAAACAATCCCGCAATCTCTCGGTTTTGAGCTACATGCTTCAATGCAAGATCACAGGTCAGATATGTGTATAGACAGTTCATCTAAATGTTTTGATGAGTGAGTTTGTGAGTACTAAAATATGTGACATATATGGCCATATCTTTTGACTGCATTGACTTAGAAGCTTATATTATTTACATTGCCAAGTGACAGTAGACCTTAGTATTAGACATTAATTTTAGCTTGATATTGCTACCCATTCCTGGGAAAAAAGGTGTCTTTACTGATGGACAGGCAGGCAGGCAGGCAGGCAGACAACAAGGTGATTCTGTGTACAGAACCCTAACAACGCTGTGTTCCATGACAATGCATCGTCTAGTTGAAAAACTATATGCGTAAATAAATGTAGCTTTGATGTGCCTTGAGAGACTTGTTACTGTACGAAAAAATTGTGAAGCTGTGCATCAGTCTCTATATAGTGTTGTTTGATTTAAAAAGCATTATGATGCAGCTAACGTGCATTGGCAAATGATATTTAAGTTTGGTATACTGGGTAATGTTGTTGTGTGGTTACAATGCCCTTCAGTAACACATCTCTGAGGTGTGCTCCGGTAAGACAAATGTTTTTAACCATCATCTTTTGGAGTGATACAATGGGTGTTAGAGCTGGAAAAAGCTTTTCATCGTGTCCCACGGGAAGCTCTCTGGATCATACTAAAGAAAACTGGGTGCCCTGACAAAATTGTCAGTTTGATTCGGCAGTTTCATGAAAACATGATGGCAAAAATCCGCCATGAGGACAAGCTCTCAGAACAGTTTCCCATGACATGTGGTGTAAAACAAGGCTGTGTTCTGGCTCCCACACTCTTCTCACTTTACTTCGCAGTTGTTATGAGAGACGCGACCAAAGTCTGTAGTAATCAAATTAGTCTCGACACAAGGACAGACAAAAGTGTCTTCAACATCTCTCGCCTCAGAACAAAAAGTCGCGTAACCAAACTATCCATCTTAGAGATTCTCTACGCGGATGATGTATGCATGATGGCTAATTCTTGCGAAACTCTTCAGACTTACATAAATCTGCTAAATGCCTCCTGCAGAAGATTTGGCTTAGCCATTAGCATCACTAAGGCGCAAGTTCTCAAACAGCCACTTAGAGGTCTTAATGCAGATGACTCCAGTATTGAGATAAATAACAAACCCTTGCAAAATGTGTCAAATTTCAAATACCTGGGAAGCCAAATTAGAAGTGACAACAGCCTGACAACGGAAATCGCAGCGCGTATAGCCAGCGCAGCCTCAGCCTTCGGTAAGCTTAATGACCGAGTATGGAAATCACATGATCTCAAACTACAAACAAAAATTGCAGTCTACAAAGCAGTAGTATTATCCACCTTACTCTATGCCTCGGAAACCTGGTGCTGTTACAAAGCTGACATTAAGAAGCTAGATAAATTTCATCTTCAATGTCTGAGATCAATTCTGCGCATCAAATGGGAAGACATTGTCCCAAACACGGAGATTTTGCGCCACGTGAAACTGGCTGGTATTGAAGCTTTAATAATGAAACATCAACTGAGATGGAGTGGTCACATAGTACGCATGGATGACAGTAGGCTACCTAAAGCGGTGTTCTACTCGCAGCTCTCGTGCGGGAAGAGGAGGAAAGGTGGTCAACACCTGCGATATAAAGACACCATTAAACGCCACCTTGCAGCCTGTGGCATTCCAAGCAACCGTTGGGAGGAGCTAGCATTGCGCCGATCGGAGTGGCGATCAACTGTACATAAGAGCATCGAACAATTCGAGCAAAAGCGTCTAATGAACCTGGATGCTAAAAGAGAGCTCCGAAAATCTCAGCTCAAGTCTGTCTACACGTATACTTACAACTCTGCTGGTCAACTTCACTGTGCTTCATGCAACAGGACATTCAAAGTGAAATTCAGATTCGCGAGCCACATCCGAGCCTACCACAACAAGGACAGAGAAGACTGACGGAGTCGCTGTCGCCGGACACGGCGAGGAGGACATCATCACACAATATAATATGATAGCAGTAACAGTTATGCTGAATGCAGTCAGTATGGCAGTTTCCTGGATAGGAGTTTGCTACTACTTGAATAACAACACCCTTTCATAGTTCCACTCAATATTTCATTGAAACAACTAGGAAAGAAACATTTTTAACAAAATTCTGTTTTTCATAAATTATAACTCTGCACAATTATGCACTGAAGCAGCCCAGTTGTATATGTAACTGTAAGAAAGAATAAATATTTATTGTTTAAAATAGTACAGTTGATGTACATTTATTATCAGATATCTATACCATTCTGCTCGCATGTTGCCTATATAGGTCCAAGCCTCATATGTCTGATTATATATCTTTTATGTACTACAGAAAATATATAAATAACCTATGGTGAGAGAGACTGTCAACTGGTACACATTAACTGGTAGCCTGTGTAACAAAGGAGTGCTTTATTTGGATGCAAAATAAATTATTAATTTGTAAACATTTATAAGCCACTAAATTGTGTATCACCAGAAACTTGAACTATATCAAAATTACATCTAATTAGTGACTAAAAAATTGTATACTGTTCTTTAATTTATACACAATTAAGAGCAAAGACCATGTGCCTATTACCAATATCAGGTCCTCGTTTCGATCTTTAGCCAACATTCAGAGCATTACTCACTGTAATTTAATAGATAATGTAATGTCAAAGGTTATATTTTATAATTTGCCAAAAGCAATTGTAATTGAAGCAATTATTTATTAGATAACAATTTCAGCCTAACAATTCTTCAGTCTACACACTCTCTCTCCATTGTACTTACGGAACTATTTTTACTCTGGTTAACTTACTTCCCCTAAAAATTACTGAATCTTAAATACCAATTGTGACAGTTAATCAAAAAGTCAAAAATCCAGGATGGAATGTAACAATGTCATGAAAAGGAAAGTTGCTACTCATTATATAGCGGAGATGCCGAATCGTCACACACACACACACACACACACACACACACACACACACACTTATTTGTAACAGTCTTTTTGTTATGCCTATCTGTAACTGCATGACTGTTAATCTTAAACAATTAAGTCAAGTGAATGTTAAGTAAGGAGGAAGTTTGTTTTATATTGTTTTGATCTGAACTACAGGGCGATTCAAAAAGAATACCACAATTTTAAAAATGTGTATTTAATGAAAGAAACATGATATAACCTTCTGTTATACATCATTACAAAGAGTATTTAAAAAGGTTTTTTTTCACTCAAAAACAAGTTCAGAGATGTTCAATACGGCCCCCTCCAGACACACGAGCAATATCAACCCGATACTCCAACTCGTTCCACACTCTCTGTAGCATATCAGGCGTAACAGTTTGGATAGCTGCTGTTATTTCTCGTTTCAAATCATCAATGATGGCTGGGAGAGGTGGCCGAAACACCATATCCTTAACATACCCCCATAAGAAAAAAATCGCAGGGGGTAAGATCAGGGCTTCTTGGAGGCCAGTGATGAAGTGCTCTGTCACGGGCTGCCTGGCGGCCGATCCATCGCCTCGGGTAGTTGACGTTCAGGTTTCATAACTAACCTTTTTCGTAGGACTCTCCATACAGTTGATTGTGGAATTTGCAGCTCTCTGCGAGTCGATTTTCCTGAGCTGCGAACAAATGCTTGCTGGATGCATGCTACATTTTCATCACTCGTTCTCGGCCGTCCAGAACTTTTCCCTTTGCACAAACACCCATTCTCTGTAAACTGTTTATACCAACGTTTAATACACCACCTATCAGGAGGTTTAACACCATACTTCGTTCGAAATGCACGCTGAACAACTGTCGTCGATTCACTTCTGCCGTACTCAATAACACAAAAAGCTTTCTGTTGAGCGGTCGCCATCTTAGCATCAACAGACACTGACGCCTAGTCAACAGCGCCTCAAGCGAACAAATGTACAACTAAATGAAACTTTATAGCTCCCTTAATTCGTCGACAGATAGTGCTTAGCTCTGCCTTTTGTCGTTGCAGAGTTTTAAATTCCTAAAGTTGTGGTATTCTTTTTGAATCACCCTGTATTTTGGATCTTATGAGACTTTTCCCAAGTTTTCCATTACTTTCATTTATCTAATGAATTTTTTGTGCCATATTTTTCACAGACTGCATTAAGACTGTGCACAGAATGATGCACAATTCCAGTGTCTTAGATTATTATATTGTTGGCTGCATACAAAATGTATTAAAACTTCTATTTTCAGATTACTTCTTCTTCTTCTTCTTCTTCTTCTTCTTCTTCTTCTTTTTCTTGGTTTTTGCATTTATTACTATTTTCTGTTTCCACAAAGACATTTAATTACTTTAGTCAGCTGCTTAAAGTGGAAAGACTGGCCTGCCGATGTTCTGGGCTAGTTTTCCAAACTCTCCCCATTTCCTAAACCTTGCCAGGTCTTTTCCTTCTTCCCTCTTCCTTCTCCTTCAGTCCTTATGCCAGAAGACAAACCTACTGGCTGTGATAGTTTGCTCACTTCTGTAACCTTTGTAAGAGTTTTCTCCTGCCACCACATAGTGAGTAGATGTTTTTATATGTCCCATTACACGAGACTTTAAAAGAAGATATTAATGATTTTAAAGTGGTTTAAGCTGGCAAATTATCAGAACCCTTCACCATTTCAACTAAAATAATGTTTTGCACAATTTCAAACTATTTCGGTTATTAGCGTGTTTTATACTCTAGTTTTGAAGTAAGTGCATATACAGGTTGTCCAGAAATTAAATATCTATTTTGTAGAAATATATACTTTATGAGCAGGCTATATGTGGTAGATCATTTGCTGGTACATTTAACATATGTTGTGTGTATTTTATTGCCTGATATCATTCATAATCTCATGCTAACAATGAAACATGTTTTTCTTTGTTTACAAGGTGAATGTGCATGATGTTTATCATAGAAGAGAAGGTGGCTATGGTGATGTGGAGGCAACAGAGGCCATCATACGATGATATTTGGATGAGATTTCACCACCCATTATGGTGGTCCCATTGATAAAACAATGGGTACATTGGTATAAAAGTTTAGGTGCACTGGGTCTCTAGCAATGGATAATGGACTAGAATGTCCATCAGCCTCTAATGGAAAGATGGAGGCCATCGGGACATTCATTGAAAGGAGTCCAAAATTGGTGTGGAACTGAACATTCCGCATTTGGCGGTACACAAGGTGTTGTGGCTTACCCTGAGGAAGAAACCATACCATCTTCTGCATGAAGATGATTTTGCAGAGTGTATAGACATGTGCACTGGCCTCCTCATTGCACATGAAGAGCCCAGCGTTGTGTACCACATCTTATTCAGCAATGAAGCAACCTTCCAAATTTGTGAAAAGGTTAACAAGCATAACTGTGTTATCTGGGCTAACACACCACAAGTGGAACATGTTGAAATCATGCGAGACTCACCCAAGGTTAATGTTTGGATGGGCATTACATGTGACAGGGTTTACAGACCGCCTTTCTTTGCTGGAAAAAAAAAGTAAATGGAGCAGTGTACCAAGACATGCTCACAAATTTTCTGTCGCCACAATTTATCCAGGAGAGTGTTGGGATACTGTTTACTTTCAGCAAGATGGGACATCATGTCACTACGCCTTAGATGTTCTCACATTCCTGAATTCACAGTTCCATAGGAGATACATTGGATGTGCATGCCCTATGCCGTGGGCAGCACATTACCATATCCTCATGCTGATGGAATTTTTAGGTGGGGATTTATCAAAGGACATTTGTTCATGCAATGCATTACTACATTTCAGGAGCTCAGGAACTGCAGTACACAAGCTGCTGGTGCCATAACACCAATAATGCTTCAAAATGTGTCACTGCTGAAAGTGGGTAGTGAGACGTGATATTGAAGGTGAAAATGTTGAAAGTAGTCACTAATAAACCAATACCATAGCAAACATTGCAAGTCCATCACTATTTCTACAAAACAGATATTTAATTTCTGGACATCCTGCACTGTACAAGGGATTCATTTCAATGAGGGCACTCTGAAAAGTAATGTCTCCCAATTTTTTAAGTAAAAACTCTTAAAGCTTTTTAAGTATAACAAAGGTTGTTAACATTCTACATCTTTATTTTTGAAGTCTACGTATCTGTTTCTCAAGAGTCACCCTGGTGACAAATAGATTTCTCTCGATAGACTAGTTTGTTGTCACTGTCACTATAGAATGTTTGGCTTCGTTGATGGAGCTACAACCTCACCTTCAAAGTGAAGGTCTTGAAGGTGATCTTTAAGTTTTGGAAACAGATGAAAATCAGATGGGGCCAAGTCAGGATTGTTGGAGGATGACTGCTGACAGTGAATACAAGCCATCAGATTGTAGCAGATGTCACATACATGGTCTGGCATTACCAATTTGAAGGAGAGTGTGTTCCATGTGTTGAGCAACTCTTCAAATTTGAAACTTGAGTACAGCACGTTGTTTTTCATGCACAAATATAGTTACGATACATGCCTCTATGTTACACGTGACAATTCAGAGCCCTCTTGTGGAAGCGGGATGCAAATACATAGACGTGAAGAATAATTATGTAGGATGTTAATAACAATTGTTTTATTTTAAAAGTGTAAGAGTTTTCACATAAGAAAATTTGGAGACATTACTTTTCAGCATGCTCTTGTATTTGTTTCATCTACGTTCTTCTGGAGTTTTTCATAAAACATGTCTGTTGACACCTATTCCTATCACTGTTACATGGCATCTGCACATTTGTAACTTTAAGCTTAAGGAATTTTTATCTATTAAAAATGGCTACCACTGACTTACTTCAAATATTCTGTGGTATGCCACAGAGCATCATTGTGTAAGTGACAACATCTTTGGTCCCTTTTAATTTATTCTTTGTTTCTGTTGCTCCTATAATGTTAATTTTATGCTTGTACAATGTATCTTCTGATTCAGGTTCATTAACACCTGATTCTTTTGCTTTCCACAAAACAATTTTTAATTTATCATCAATGTCAAACATCGCTCTTGTCCACATGTGGCTCAGTTCCCACTGTCAGGTGTTTTTACTGTTCTTTTGTTGTAAAGATTGAGATTTTGTTCCTTAGTGTGCATTCCTAGTCCACAGAAAACCAGTCGGATGTTTGGGCTTCCATCTTAAACTTTCTGCTATGCTTAGTTTCTATCAGGGACTCTCCCTTGGGTGACTGAGTTCTCTGTGGCTAAAGAGTTTCATCTACCCTGTGTTATGGGACACATTTCTTGTTTCTATGCCAAACCCTTTCAGCTTGGCTCACCCTACCATCAGCACAGACCTTGGTGGCACTGAAGTACGAGAGCTGTTCAAAAAGTATACAACCTCATTTTTATTGTTGAAACTAATAATGGTATCAGGATGCATGCACTCTTAGTTTGTAGCCATATGTAGTGGGATGCTGGATCTTTTTCATGACTGTGGAAACAACAAGTCACTAGCTAGCCGTTAGCTGATTGAGCTGTGGCCAAAATGGCAGACAAAGTGGAACCATGTTATTGTCTCAAATTTTATCTTAAGCTTGACTATTTTCAAGTTGAAACACCCTGCAAGATTCAACAAGTGTATGGGGCAATGCAATAGGTACCACACAGATAAACGAGTGGTACAACTGCCTCAAAGTGCTTTATCAATGAAGAGTGAAGTACATTCAGGTAGGCACTCAACATCTGCAAATGAGATTGTTATTGGTCACATAAGGACCCTGGTGATGCATAATAGACAAATCATGATCAGAGAAATTGCAGACAAGGTTAAAATATTATTGGATCCATTAATTCCATTTTAATAAAAAAAATTGGCAATCAGAAGGATCACAGCAAAATTTGTGCCAACATTGCTCACAACTAAGCAGGAGCAACTTCTTTCAGTGATTGCACAGGACATGATGGACACTGAACATTAATCCAAACTTTGTTAACACGGTGATCACTGGTGCTAAATCCTGGGTTTAAGGGGAAAACCTAGAAACACAGTTCCAGTCATCGCAATGGAAGCATCCATCGCTCCGAGATCCGAAACACTGAGACAGGTCAGCAGGAATGTGAAAGTCATGCTGACAGCCTTTTTCTATTCCAACAGCATGGTCCACCACAAGTACATCCCAGAGGGTGTTAATGTCAATAAGGAATAGTAGCAAGAGGTTTTGTGCCACCTTCATGAAGCAGTGAGATGCAAAGGGCCAGATCTGTAGGCAGCAGTTAGTCGATACCTTCACCGCGATGATGCACCCGCTCATGATTATTGATTAATTCAGACTTTTTTGGCCAAACTCAATACAGCTGTGGCCTGTCTAAATCCCTGTTGTCATAACCTAACATCAAGTGATTTCTGGCATTTCCCTAAACTGAAAACAACTCTGAAAGGGACCAGATTTCAGAACAGGGAAGGCATTGCGCTCTGTTTATGGAATTACCAAAAACAATAGAACCTTGCTCAAAAAACCTACACCAAATGCCAGTTCAGTAAAGAAAACGTGAACTCATTCTATCAGTGATTAAATAAGGTGGAGTGGGCTATGGAATAAAAATCTCTAGGGCAAGAAAAAGATGGCCACATAGGAACTAAAACAAAACAAAAGTCCTGATTTTATTGCCTATGTAAAAGATTACAAAAACATTTTTTTTAAAAAGTTGTAAAGACAGCCAAAGAACTGGCAATTAATAGATTTATATTGGATAGTGAAAATAAATCACAGGTATTATGGTCAGTGATCAAAGCTGAAATGGGCGCCACAGGTAGAGGCCATGATATTTCTGCAATCAAGATAGAGGATAAAACTATTGTAAATCCTGCTCAAATTTCTGAATTATTAAATGAATTATTTATAAACGTAAACAAATCTAATGTCAATGTAGCAGATTACCCAGACAAGGTAAATTTCTTCAACAGTGCGCAATCTGACAGTGAATTTTTCAGTTCATTTACCAAAACTACTGCAAAAGATATAGAAAATGTGATACTATCACTAAAATGTAAAACATCAGCAGGATGGGATAGGATACCAACAAAAGTGTTAAAAACAGTCTCTAAATTAATTGCACAGCTAGTAACTACAATAGTTAACTAGTCCCTTCAAGAAGGTTATTTTCCAGACACACTGAAGTATGCAGTAGTTATGCCACTACTCAAAAAAGGCACACAAGAACATATGGGAAACTATCGCCCAGTCTCTTTTCTTCCATCACTATCAAAAATGTTTGAAAAGGTAGTCACCATACAAATTCAAAATTTCATAGAAATATTTAAAGTAATCTCAAAAAATCGGTATGGATTTCAAAAAGGCAAAATGACAGTATGATAAAATTAGCTGAACTCTAGACAACTCACTGCATGCTACAGGAACTTTTTGTGACCTATCAAAGGCCTTTGATAGTGTAATCACTCCTTGCTACTCTGTAAACTGGAAAAGTATGGAATTAGGGGCACAGTAATAGAACAGTTTAAATCCTATCTAACCAACTGAAGATAAAGAGTGGTTATAACATCAGCGAGAGGAACTTATACTTCAAAATGGAAAACTATTTCACATGGAGTACAGCAAGGTTTTGTCCTATGTCCCATATTGAGTGTCACTCAGTTTTATTTGCAGATGACACATCTTTAATCATTACAGTAACAGTACTGATCAAATTCCACAAACTGTATTAAATACTTTAGAATAATTAGATACCTGGTTTGATTTAAATGGGTTAAAATCAAACATGGAAAAGACTCAGTTAATGCAGTTTAAAACAAAACAAGCAAAATTAGATGATATTCAGGTCAGTCACAGGAAACAGGATTTGCAGGAAGCTAGCTGTGTGAAATCCCTAGGAATGCAACTAGATAAAAATCTGTCATGGAAATCACATATACAGTACCTTGCAAATAAATTCAATAGCCTAGCATTTGCAGTGAGAATATTGTACAACACAACCAGTATGGGTATAAGAAAAGCAGTATATCACACCTATTTTGAGTCAGTAATAAGGTATGGAATTGTATTTTGGGGTATCTCAAACCATGTATGTCGAATACTAAAACTTCAGAAAACGATCATTAGAAACATGCACAGTGTAGGGCGAAGAAAATCATGTCACCCACTCCTAAAAAGTCTAAGTATATTATGTGTGCCCTAACTATACACATATGAGCTGATTATCTATGTACATAGTAACCCTGATTTATTTGTAGCAAACCATTTTCAACATGATTACAACAGCAGAAATCAAAATAATTTTATGCTGCCCACCCACCGTTTAAAACTTTATGCTCAAACTCTACATCATATGGGTATGAAAATTTATAACAAAGTGAAAGGAAGAGAATTTCTCAGCGTACATTTAGAAACAATGAAAAAAATCATCTTATGAGAAACTAGTGCAGAAATTATACTATTCCGTAGAAGAAAATTCTGAAAATTTGAGCAGGAGAGAGCAAGTACTTAGGACTGTTAATCTTTAAAAGTTTGTTACTTTTCAATAAAAATTATTAATTGCTTAATTAAGTAATTATTCATTACTGTATATTATATTACTGGTATTTAAGGAACATTGTAAACGTTTTTGTGTTTTGACGAGTCTCCTGTACTTTAAGTCAATGGCTTAGAATTGTATTTTACGAGACAATGAACTTCTATTCTATTCTATTATGTGGAATTAGACAGAGTGGTTGTGCACCAAACAAAAGAGGCTTCGCAGTGATGTTTCCAGCAGTGACGACAGCTTCGGGAGAGGTGTGTAGAAGATGAAATGGACTACTCTGAAGATAGTGTCAAATAATTGTATCTGGTTATGGATTGGTTTTACAAATAAAAGTCTGATACTTTTTGATCAGCTCCGCAAATGCAAACCTTCCTCCATGGTAAAAAGTTGCCCCTTGGAGGGCACATGCTTTCTTCAGAAACATAATAATTACAGGCCTAAGAACACAACCCTGTCAACAAAATTTATGAAACTGCAGAAATCCACCACATTTTGAAAAGAATGTATCATGCTTTCCTCAGAACAATTCCACTGATATGTCATTAATATCTGAACATTTGTCCCTTCCAAGCTCTGCAGAGCTTTTTGAAATTCAGTGATAACAGTTGCATCTCTCCTATCATTATTGTATTATCATTTTCAACTTGCATAGGTTTCTTGTGGGTGACTATAAGGCTTCTCCACATATTGTTTTCATCATCTTGGATACAAATTTTCTCTTTGGACATTATTAATTTTTGCCCACAAAACTGAAAAAACCCCAATGTACAGACATGTCAACAAATGAAATGGAGAAACTCTAATAAATGAAAAGACTTACTCGACTTGACTTAATTCCTTTGGCTCACATGGGGGCATAGGGCATCCAGGAGAACTCATCATCCGTCTCTGTCTTTCGCCGTTTGCCTCAATTCTGTCCAGGTCTTGTCAATTCTTTTTGCTTCCCCTTCCACTGTCCTCTTCCATGTGCCCCTAGCTCTTCCTGGCTTCCTTGTTCCCTGGGGATTCCATTCCATTGCTTTTTTCTTGATGGTTCCATCTGGTTTTCTTGTTGTGTGCCCAAACCACCCCCACTTTCTCTCCCGTATTTGGTCTTCTATAGGTACCTGGTTTGTTATTTGCCAGAGCTCCTCATTACATATTTTTTCTGGCCACCAGATATTCATGATGTGTCAGAGACATCTATTTATGAAGCTTTGTAGCTGGGATATTATCTTTTCATCCATTTTCCAGCTTTCACTGGCATACAGAAGGACAGCCTTCACATTTGTATTAAAAATACAGATTTATCTTCACAGCAAAAAAAGTGAAAACTCTTGCAAAACAGATAGATTTGCCCTACCTGTGCCTCAGCTCTAACCAGAAACCAATAGTGATACATGTGAAATTGTTAAATTTGGCAAAAATGAATTTCGTAAACTATGCAGTGGAGAAACAACCTGCAAGGAAACAAGAAAGAAGAGAATGAATATGTAGTATGTATAGCTGGTGCCAATTACATCACAAGAATTGAAGAATGAAATTGCCTAGCAAGCCTGGAAAACTTCCTAGAAGCAAATAAATCACGAAACACCATTATTACAACACTGCTTCATGGGTATGATCTCATGTACAATTCGTGTGTAAATAAGTTGATTTGAAAAACAAACATTAAAATGAAACAAATGTGTCCTCGTTTTGGCAAATGTAAAATATTAGACATAGGCAAACTGAACAGAAGCTTACATACCAGACATGGTATGCACCTAAATTTTGAAGGCAAAAAATTCTTGTGTGACAAAATATGGGAAATTATCAAAGAAACAGATGAATTGAACAGAATCCTCAGTCACAATGATGTTTTTTTAGAGGAAAGCATAATAAATTAACTCTTTCATATCATAATGTCCAATATGTAACTAATAAAACAGAGCAGCTGAGTATTTACCTAAATGAAACTAAGCCACACCTCTTCACACATCTTCCTAGTGAGTGAATGGGGATGCAAGGAAGAGGAAGCATATGGTTACAGGCTAAAAAATTACAAACTTATAAACTTGTACTGCAGAAAGACACACAAAAGTGGTAGGGTAGACATTTATAGTAGAAATGATGTAAAATGTGAAAAAGTGAAATGGATAGATGATCTGAGTACTGAAATGGTATTTGAGGTTGCATCAGTAAACCTAAAGTATGAAAACAACAGCCTTATTATAGCAGCACTGTATAGGTCACCTGGAAGTAACACAGAAGAGTTTCTAAATTGCCTAGAGGACTTGCTGGAGGGGACAGCAGTGTATAGAAAACACTTGTTGCTTGTTGGAGACATCAGCATAGACTCATTAAATAATAGTGTTAATTATTTGCACTATATGGATGTATTACAGTGTTATAACTTTAAGCAAATGAACTCAGAACCTACAAGTCACCAAGTACGAAGACATGTATTGACAATGTTCTCACAAATGTAGGAAAAGAGAAAGTAAATGTAAGCCCCCTAGAAAACTACATTTGTGATCACAGAGTCCTTACTATGGAAATTGATGTAGGAAACAGATGTAACTGAAATCGACACAGTTATATATAAAAGAAAATTTAATTATTCTAAACTTAAGATGGCACTAGAGAATGAAAAATGGGAACCAGTGTGCAATGCAACTGAAGTGAATGAAAAATAGGAATATTTCTATAAGTTATTCAGTAACACTTTAAATGAAATGTGTCCTTTAGTTAAAAAAGTAAATAAAGCTGTAAACCATAAAGCTGAGAATCTCCCTTCTGAAATTATTTAACTGAGGGAGAAGATGAAAGATTGCTATATACTTTTTACAGATACTAAACTACCATATTTATCAACAAAATATAAACCGTGATTCTTCAGTTTCTCCTGGCGTATTTGTTGCTCGAACAGTCCATGGGTATATTGCTGGTTCATAGTGTCCAACGGGCACCCGTGGACTGTTCGAGCAAAATATAAACTGCTCAGAAAAACATACAAAGTGTCCTTGACTAACCTAAAAGCACAGAAATATACCTCTGAAATAAGGAACTCTAGCTGTATCAGTAAAACTGCCTGGAAAATAATGCATAAGGTAAGTGGGAAACAGAATTCCTGTGAACACAGCAACATAACATTAAAAGAAAATGGTGAAGAAATAAATGACCCAAAAGAAGTGTGTGAGAAATTTATACAAAAGTTCAGTACAGTTGGTACAAATGAAGTTCATGTCAAGCCACAAAATTTTAGACTTGGAAAATCTAGCCAGTCCTTTTATATCCACGGCATTACTGAGAGGGACGTCCTAGCAATCATATCAGCACTCCGACCAAAAATGTCTTGTGGCTGGGATGACATTTCACCTAAACTGCCAAAGGAATGCAGGGATGAATTAGTGAAACCCCTGACTCACTTGATAAATACCTCCGTCAGTAATGGTGTATTCCCTGACCTTTTGAAAATTACTGAAATTATACTAGTGCATTAAAAGGGATTAAAAACGGACACTAAAAACTACAGGCCAATATCATTAACCTCAGAACTAGGCAAATTGTTAGAGAGAGTAGTACTAAATCAAGTTGAATCATATTTCATCAAACTCAATCTATTAAACAACCTACAACATGGATTTAGAAAAGGGAGGTCTACTACAACAGCAGTAGCATCTTTTATACATGAAATATTAAATAAGCTGGACAAAAGTGACAAGGTAATAGGCACTTTCCTAGATATGAGTAAAGCCTTTGATACTGTGAATCATACCATTCTTCTGTGTAAGCTAGAAGAATACGGGTTGAGAGGACTAGCCTTGAAACTACTTACCTCCTATTTGAAAGACAGGAAACTGTGTGTAAAGCTAACTTATAAAAATAATGAGCAGCTCCTAACAACCAAATCAACCTTCAGGACACTTCAATGTGGCATGCCTCAAGGAAGCATACTAGGGCCTTTTCTGTTCCTTGTATATGTAAATAATTTGAACCCCAAAATTGCATGGTTGTAAGCTATGCCGATGACATATCCTTCATCAGCTGTGGCAGTGATATACAGTCTGCAGCTAACAGTACCAAGATCAGTTTCAATACTCTGTCCGCATACCTTACAGCAAACAAGCTTCTTGTAAGTAAAGACAAAATGGTAATAACGAAGTTCATCCTCAGTTATAATGCTGCCATAACTGATACTTTATTTACATCCCCATTGGGTCTTGCATATGCAAATTCACATAAATTTTTGGGCATCATTGTTTATGAACACTTATCATGGAAAGAACATGTAGATAATATTTGCAAGAAAATCAGTAGAAATGTTTATGTACTGCACGGGTCTCAGCCTTCTTGGACCATGATACTTTAAGACAAATATATTTTGGGTTGATTCATCCACACCTTCAGTATGGTACTGAGATGTGAAATGGGGCATCATCAGCAGTTCATATAGATAGACTTTTTAGATTACAAAAAAAGGGCAGTAAGAATGGTAGCCAAGGTAAACAAGAGAGAGCCTTGTAGAGACATCTTTAGAAAATATAAAATTCTTACAGTGTACTCCATGTATATACTGCAGACAGTCATGTTCATGAAACAAAATCCTTAATTTAATATGACAAACAGTAATATACACAACTATGATAAACGGGGAAGGGAAAATTTTCATATAATTGTGACCAACAGAAAGGCAACGGACCACAGCCCACATAGAATGGGAGAAATTTTCTACAATGCACTACCCTGTGAACTCAAGAAAGCAAATCTAAATATGCTAAGGAGTAGACTGAAGCAATTATTAATAGAGAAGTGTTGTTACTCTATAGAGGACTTTAAGTTGTAGTTCCATCTTGGAAAACAGTGTATATAGACAATGTCTCCGATCTATCAGTGGTATGAAAGAATGTAATTATACACTGTATTATGTGTACTGTACTATTATAAATATAAGCTAAATTGTGTTACACTATAGAGGAATCTACTTATAGTGCCCTTTTGAAAAATAGTGTGTACAGACGTGTGTCTGATCCATATGATGTTATGAAAGAATGTAAATATTTTATTGTATATGTGTAATGTAAGCTAAATTTTCCTGACAATGTCCGAAAACTTTTTGTTATATGGAAAGAAAATAAATAAATAAATTTTTGTTTTGTACCTGATGTTTCTATTTTTCCATATTGACACAACTGTATTGCCTTTTTAATGCGGTTCTTCATCTCATCTCAAGCTCCACCATCTTGCATCACTATACTACTCAGATACAGGAATGAGTTGACGTCTCCACCTGCTGCTCCCCTATTAACAGTGGCACCTCTATGTTCCCTGAATTTACTCTCATTTCCTTTGTTTTGCCTATATTTATCTTGAGGCCAGCAGTCTCTGCTGCTTCTTTCAGCAAGTTTAATTTACCTTGCATATTAGTCAACCTTTGAGCTAGTAAAACTATGTTGTCTGCAAAATCCAAATCCTACAGACGTTCATGGATCCCCTATTGGATTCCTCGTCTCCTGCCTGCTGTGACTCTTCTCATAACTGAGTCTAAAACATGTAGAAAAAGTATTGGTGATAAAATGTAACCCTGTCGGATTCCAGTTGTTACTTTTATGGGCTCTGTCGTATTTCCCTTGTGGAGTACGCAACATTTGTAGTCATCATATAGACCTTTTATGATGTTTAAGATCTTCTGTGGTATGCCATAATTCCGCAACACCTGCCAGAGCGCTTTATGTTTCATGGGATAGAAGGCCTTTTGAAAATCAATGAATGCCAGGTACATGACTGCTTGAAATTCTTTGCTTTGCTCTAAAATGATCCTAAGAGTGTTAACAAGATCAACACAACTGCGTTGTGCCCTAAAACTGGCCTGTTGTTTACGCAGTTGCTTTTTCAAGAGACACTGTAATTCTGTTTAAAATAATTCTGGTGAGGACCTTACTAGGCACTGACAACAATGTAATACCACGTCAGTTGTTACAGTTGGACAAGTTTCCCTTTTTTGGGAGCTTTACCACCAAACCATTTTTCCACTCCTTTGGAGATTTCTCTCCAAGCCAAATATGCTTCAGCAAGGAGTGGAGCATTGTAACAGTACTTCCAATATTGGCTTTTAAGAACTTCGGTGCTATGTTGTCTACACCTAGAGTCTTTGCATTCTTTAGGGTTTTCAGAGCAATCCTAATTTCGTCTATTGTGGGGCACTGCAGATTTATATCTTGACCTTCTTCGACTTCCTCTGGAACATCTCTTACCTATTCCTCTTGGTTGTCTTCACAATTTAACAGTTCCTTGAAATGCTCTTCCCATTGTAGCTGTGCCTCTTGAGTTGTAAGAATCACTCCATCCTTGTTCTTAACTAGTCCTTCATGTCTGAAGTTCTTCATTGACAACCATTTGGTTGTATTGCAGAGCTCTTTCGTATTTCCTTGTCTTGCTGCCTCTTCTGCTAACTTTCGTATGTTACAAGACAGTAAACTTCTATTCTACTATATTACGCAATATACAGAGCAGTTGTGCACCAAACAAGAGGCTTCACAGAGATGTTTCTAGCAGTGAAGGCAGCCTTGGAAGAGGTTTGTGGAAGCTGAAGTGGACTACTTTGAAGGTAGCATCAAATAATTGTATCAAATTATGGATTGGTTTTACAAATAAAAGTCTGTTACTTTTTGATCAGCTCATCAAATGCAAATCTGGTAAACAGTGGTAAAAAGTTGCCCCTTGGAGGGCACATGCTTTCTTCAGAAACATAATAATTACAGGCCTAAGAGCACAACCCTTTTAAACAAATTTATGAAACTGCAGAAATCCACCACATTTTGAAAATAAAGTAGCTTGCTTTCCTCAGAACAATTCTACTGGTATGCCATTAATACCTGAACATTTGTTCCTTCCAAGCTCTGCAGAGATTTTTGAAATTCAGCAGTAACAGTTGTATCTCTCCTATCATTATTGTATTATCATTTTCAACTTGCCTAGGTTTCTTGTGGGTGACTATAAGGCTTCTCTACATATTGTTTTCATCATCTTGGACACAAATTTTCTCTTTGGACATTATTAATTTTTGCTCACAAAACTGATAAACATCCAGTGTCCAGACATATCAACATATGAAAAAGAGAAACTAACAAATGAAAAGAAATTAATTGTAAACAGTGGGTGGTCTTAGCTGTAAACTCTCCAGTTTTCTTTCTAACAATGGAAAGTTTAGGATGGAACACAATACAATATTACGAAAAGCATAGACTGCCACTCACCACGCACAGCTGGCTCTGAGTGACTCACAGACTGCAAAAAATTTAAGCTTTCAGACAAAATGTCCTCCTACAGAAATAGAAAAGACACACAGAGTCACACAAGCACAACTTGCGCGCACATGGCCAATGGCTCCAGCCTCTGTTGCCTGACAAACTGCATCTGACATGAGCAGCAATTTGGGGTGGGCAGAGGGGGTAAGGCAGTGGCTTGAGGTAGGGAGGGAGAGGTGTAACAGGGTAGGGGTGAGGGAAAGAAGGCAAAAAGACTAGTAGATGCACTGGCAAAATAGAACCTGTGTGTACTTCCAGAGGGATAACAAGGAAGGTGACAGGTAGATGGAGGGCAGGGAGTAATGAAGGATGAGGTGAGAGGGTTTACAGGAGCAAAGGATATGTTGTAAGGAGAATTCCAACCTGCCCAGTTCAGGAAAGCCGGTGTTGGTAAGAAGAATCCAAATCGCACAGGCTGTCAAGCAGTTATTGAAGTGAAGCACATCTTGGGCAGCATGCTCTGCAACTGGGTGGCAAAGCTGTCTCACTGTCACAGTTTGTTGGATGTCATTCACATAGAAGGCAGCACAGTGGGTGCAGCTTAGTTTGCAGATAACATGGCTGCTTTCACAGATAGTCTTGCCTTTGATGGGCTAGGGGAAGCCTGTGACAGGATTGGAGCAGCTGGTAGTGGATGTATGGGGGCAAGTTTTGCATCTAAGCCTATTGCAGGGATATGAGTCATAAGGCAAGGTGTTGACAGCAGGGGTGGAGTAGGGATGGACATTATTTCAGGAATGATGAGAGGTAGTTGAAACCCAGGCGGAGTTTCAGTTCTGGGCAGTACAGAGTCACGAAAGGAGTGTTCCTTTGTGGTTTGACAGTGGGTATTTGGGAGCTGACTGCAGAGACAAGGCACAGGAGGTCTGTTTCTTAACAAGGTTGAGAAGGTAGTTTCAGTCTGTCAAGGCCTCGGTGAGACATTTGGCATATCTGGGGAGGGTCTGCTCATCACCAAGCAATGACCACACATGGCTAGGCTGTATGGAAGGGACTTCTTGGCTTGGGATTGGTAGTAGCTGTCAAAGTGGAGGTATTGTTAGTGGTTGGTGAGTTATGGACAGAGGAACAGGTTTAACCATTCTCGAGGTGGACATCAACATTGAGGAATATTGTCGTATTGGGTTGAAGAGGACCATGTGAAGTGAATGGGAAAGAAGGTGTTGGGGGCCTGGAGGAATTTGGACATGGTGACCTCACCCTACATTCAGATCATGAAGATGTCATCAATGAATCTGAACCAGGTGAGGGGTTTGAGATTCTGGGTGGTTACGAACGATACCCCTAGATGCCCCATGAATAGACTAAACCTTTTGGAGCCCATTGCTGTACCACTGATTTGTTTTTATGTGGTGTTTTCAAAGGAGAAGTAATTGGAAGTGAATGTAGTTGCCATAGTGACCAGGAAGAAGGTTACAATGAATCATCCTCCTCTAACATTAACTTTTTCCTCATAGAGATAACCGATATCATGTATACTATCGATTCTTGCATAGGTTAAATTATCTCAGCTGTTTCATTAAAAGGGAGCAGTACAGAGTCGCGAAAAGAGTGTTCCTTTTGTATATGATGTATTATATTTCAGGCTAAAATGTATAAAATGAAATTAATATGTTACAATCGATATGTACTAATAGTTAAAATTACTCTTCTTTTAAGAATAATTGAAATTATGAAATTTCTGGCATTCTTAAAATTCATATTATTAATTGTACATTCTAATGCTAATTATTAAATTTATTTCTGGATTAATTTATAAAGTAATGATATATTTTAGTGATGATTCATCTTTAGTTTTGTAAACTTCTTGTAATAATGTGAGCACTGCAGGATGTAAGTAGTGGTGGGCATGCCTCAAATGGAAACGCATGTATATTGCTAATCTTGTCTCTAATAATGTAATTTATGGTGTGACAAAAATGAAGATTGTGAAGCCAGTGTCATATAGCATAATGGGATAAAATAAAAAGATATTTATAGCAACAGGCAAAATCTTCATCAGTTATTTAGTACAACAAGAACCCGTAACATTAAATCAAAATTTTCAGCAGCAAGAATGTATTCCTACACACAACAAGATTTTGAGCCAGCTGCAGCAACAACTACAAGATAATCAAGTAAAAAAAGTTGTTCTTTTTTAATCTTACTCCTCTCGAAGTTTTCAAAATTTGTGCAAAGCATGAGAACTTTAATGGTGATATGTGGGAGGATAAGATTACAAGGTTGTAGGATTGGAGTCAGTCAGGTCTTGGGAAAGGTAGTGTCCAATAAAGACAAGGCCATGAGTATTGAGGATGTTACTGTAGAGAAGTGTTTCCCAACTTGGGGCCAATTACATCTCTGAGGAGTAAAATGTAATTTTTTTAGGGGTAAAAATAAAAGGATTCAATTGTGTTTTGGTCATAAAACTAAATCTGCTTTGAAAAATCATTATCTTTTTCATTATTTTGTAAGACTCTAAATCTAAATAAGTTACCAACAATTAAATTTTGTGCAGATACTAGTATTAACACGTGGGATGCAGGTTCAGCTTGCAAAACAAATGCATGAAGAACATCTTCCTCACGTAGTTTACCATTGCACACATACTTTGTACCATGCAACAATGACAGTAAAATTGACATGGCAGTGGCCAAGACACGAAACATTCGCAGCCTGAAGTCCTTCGATTTCTGCCAGTTCAGAAGTAAGGAGTGCACCAATCAAGTTATTTACAAGACAACAGGCCTAAGTATAGTGCACACATTTTAATTTGGTTGATTTTAAATAATAGTGCAGGGTGTGGGTGAAAAAAAGTGTCACTAGGAGAGTAGTGCAGAGAAAGTATTTTTTGTAACTAGTGGCTATGTTTAGTAGCACTTGTGATAACCTGAGAACTGTTTCATAATTCTATAAAAGAGGTTGTCAGAATAAGCGGTTCCTACTGTCCCATTGGCTCAGTTCACAGTTTAATAAAACACCTGCAAAATCTGAATTATCTTTCATCATTTTTAAAATGGAAGTCACGAAAGAAATTTATTTTTCATTCTAAAGTTTAGTTGGGTGTTAATTTTGAGTGTGGTGTGGGAAAAGTGGGAGGCAAGGTAATAGCTAATACTATCTTGCACTCAGAGGGTAATGGCCTCAGAGAGGTTGAGAACCACTGGTGTAGAGGGAGGTGGCACTGACGATGATGAGCGGAGCACTGGATGGTAAAGGAACTGTAGATAGTTGGTGGAGAAAAATGATTGGTGTCATTTATATTGGAGTTTAAGTTACCAGTAATAGGTGGAAGGACCTGATCCACAAGAGCTGAGATTCTCTCTGTGGGGGACGCAGTAACTAGCCACAATCGGATATCCTGGGTGGTTGGGTTTATGGACTTGAGATCCTGCTGGATTTCTGAAGTGGGGTCCCTGTGGCAGAGTTTGTAAGTGACAGCTTGCAGAGTTTTTTTGCCAGGTAATCCTTGCGGCTCGAAACAACAATGGTGGAGCTTTTGACAGCAGATAGGATTATAAGGTTGGGATCCGTTTCCAGCTGGTGGATTGCAGTTCTTTCCGCAGATGTAAAGTTGGTTTCCACAATCAGGGTTTTGGGGACAATGGTGAGGCAAGTACAAAGGTTACGAAATTCTAAAAAGTTAACGGAGTGATTTGGTGGCAGTGGGGATTGGTAACTGCTGGGTAGAGGGGGTGAGCTGAATCGCACAGGGTTCATTATTGATTCTGGACTGAGTCTAATTGGTAGCATTGGTGGTGAAAAATTTTTTCCACTACAGGTATCAGGAGAAGGAGAAAAGGTTTATAACAAACCAAGCATGATTGAATTTGGGAGTGGGACCAAAGGTAAGACCTTTGAAAGGATTGATACTTATGTGGGACTGAGGCTTTTGGAGGACAGATTCCCAATTGTATTTTGGATCTCTTAGATTTTGGGCTCTTTATGGTAATGTGAGTGAGTATCTGATGATGTAGTAAATGTAGTAGGTCTGAAAAACAAGGTTTTCTGGCTACCCGGGATGCTCGGGAGTTTAAATGGAGGCTCTCATAGACGTGGTGGTAGTGGTAGTCCAAGGCGAGTAGGTTGATGAGTTTCAGGTGGTACTGTGGATGCTCCTCTAGTTCCTGGAGGGTAAGAGTTTCAGTCTAGGATTACAGAGCAGGAGAATTTTATGGATGGAGAGGAGAGTATAGCAAGGTTTGGGCCTGATCTACATGGTTTTGCAGAACTATGTTAGTGAGGACTACAGACTGATGGAATTTGAACAGATAGAGATCATTGTCAAGGGGGAGTTGCAGCCAGAGATGGTTAATCTGATGGTCAGGTTAAGTGGGGGAATTCCATGGGCTAGGCAACAGTGATGAGGCAACAATGGTGAATACAACAGTATGTGGGACTGGGTTCTGTCTCGGGATAGTAAACATTTGTATATAAGCGCAGATTGAAGGAGCAAGAATCCATAGTAGAGGATATTAAAAAAAGAAAATGAGGTGTGTGTGTGTGTGTGTGTGTGTGTGTGTGTGTGTGTGCGGGCGCGCGTTGGAATGAGAGAGGGGGGGGGGGGGGAGAGAGAGAGAGAGAGAGAGAGAGAGAGAGAGAGAGAGAGAGAGAGAGAGAGAGAGAGAGAGAGATATATACCTTTTATCACACATTTTTTGGATTCTTTACAGGAAGAATTTTTACAAAGCTACAAAGCTGCTTTTTAGCTGAGACTGAAGTGTCACTGCAGTGTTTTACCAGCGTCATCTTGGAAAACTTGACAACATTAAACAATTGAAAATCCATGATGGAAGTGGAAATGATGAGTGACAGGCACAACAAAAAGACTGTCATACAAAGCTTTCGGCCAAACAGGCCTTCAACACACACACACACACACACACACACACACACACACACAGAAAATACGATCTGTCTCTCGGGTGGAACAGAGGGCTGTGTAGTACTGGAATGGGAACAGTGAAGGGGATGACTACTGAAGGTTGAGCCCAGGGGGGTTACTGAAATGTAGGATATATTCTAGGCAGTGTTCTGAACTGTGCATTTCAGAAAAGCCAGTGGTTTTGGGGAGGTACCAGATGGCATAGTTTGTGAAGCAGTCACTGAAATGAAGAAAGTCATGTTGGGCAGCATGCTCAGCAACGGTGGTCCGTCTGATTCTTGTCCACAGTTTGTCGGTGGCCATTCATACGGACAGACAGCTTGTTGGTTTTCATGCCCATGTAGAATACAGCATAGTGGCTGCAGCTTAGCTAGTACATCACATGACTGGTTTTACAGATAGCCCTGCCTTTGATGTGATAGGTGATGCATCTGACTGGGCTAAAATAGGTAGTGGTGGGATTGTGTATGGGACAGGTCTTGTAGCTAGGTCTATTACAGGGATGTGAGCCATGAGGCAAGGAGTTAGGAGCAGGGGTTGTGTAGAGATGGAAAAGGATATTGTGTAGGTTCGGTGGGCAGCAGAATACCACTGTGTGACAGTTGGAAAGGATAGTGGGTAGGGCATTCATCATTTCAGGACACAATGAGAGTTTGTTCAAACCTAAGTGGAAAATGTGATTCATTTGCTCCAGTCCTGGGCAGTACTGAGTTGCGAGGGGAATGCTCCTCAGTGGCTGGATGGTGGGACTTCGGGAAATGGTGGGTGACTGGACAGATAAGGCATGGGAAATCTGTTTTCGTACAATGTTGGGAGGTTAATAATAGTCTGTAAAGACATCAGTGAGATCCTTGGGATATTTTGAGAGGGAATGCTTCTCACTACGGATGCAACAGCCATGGGCGGCTAGGCTGTATGGAAGAAACTTCTTGGTATGGAACAGGTGGCGGCTTTTGGAATGAATGCGTTGCTGGTGGTCGGTGGGTTTGGTGTGTGTGGAGGTACTAATGTGGCCATCTTTGTGGTGGAGGTCAACCAGGAGAAAGGTGGCCTCTTGGTTTGAGGAGGACCAGATGAAGTAAATGAGGGAGAAGTTGTTTAGGTTCTGGAGGAATGTGGATAGGATTTCCTCATCTTCAATCCTGATCACAAAGATCACATCAGTGAATCTGAACCAGGTGATTAGATTAGATTAGATTAGATTAGATTAGATTAGATTAATACTAGTTCCATGGATCATGAATACGATATTTTGTAATGATGTGGAACGAGTCAAATTTTCCAATACATGACATAATTAAGTTAATTTAACAACATACTTAAGTTAATATAACAATATGAGTGGTTTGGGATTCTGGGTTGTTAGTAAGGATTCCTCTAGATGGCCCACAAATGGGTTAGCTTAGGATGGCACCATGGGGGTGCTCATAGCCGTATCCCAGATTTATAGGTAGGTGATGCCTTCAAAGGAGAAGTAATTGTGCATGAGAACGTAGTCAGTCATGGTGACTAGCAAGGACGTTGTAGGTTTGTAACCTGTTGGGCATTGGGGAAGTAGTGTACAATAGCGGTAAGGCCTTGGGTATTTTTACTAGTCACCATCTTTTGAACTGTAGTCAATTTTAGTGCTAATTATTGTGATGTTATGAGAACTGTGTAATGTATCTATTTATGACGTAATGACTATTATTTGCCATTAGTGTGAAACATTTTTTCCTTATACTTAGAAGTAAAAGTGAGTATTCTAAAGAAGGGTATTTTGTCTAATATTTTCATGTACTGTGGCAGAGGAGAATCACCTCCAAGGGAACTGATAGTAGTGGATTTCATTCCTAGCTGCCACTTAGACCTGTTGAAAGTGTGGACAACTTGGTGAGAAAATGTGTTAAAGCTAATTAAGAAAGTGAAAGTGCTGGTGAAAAATACTAAACATTGAAAAAGTGAAATTGCCTGACTGAAAATGAACTGCAATGCACAGTGTAATTTAACTTTTTGCAACCGAAGATCATTTATTCTTTGAAGCAAGACAGAACTCATATAAAATGATATGTATCTTAGAATACAATCTTTGTTTATCCAGAAAGAACATCACTTATGATGAAGATGCCCAATGTTATAAAAATATAATTTGTGAATATTTTGTGCCATTGTACAATACACTATATACAAACATTTTGTATGGGGATTTTCATATGGTCAGTTCATATAAGTAGAAATTTGAAAAACATATGTACTGCAGTTTTTGATAAGAAATCTTATGTAATATTTTTTGCATGTAGATTGTTAAATCCACTTTCTGGGGTCACTTGTGGTCACTGAATTGCCCAGTTAGCTATTTGCAATATCTATCTGGTCAACAAAATAAGGGGGTAATGTGACAAAGCAAGCTGTCCAGTCTGTGTCATACTGGGATATATTTACTTCCTCTTGTTTTGCCATCTGCCTCATGAAATTAATTTTATTTTCGTTTTTGCCTAATTACCATTAACGTACGTGAGTATAATCTGCATTTCCATAAAGGAGAAAGGTTGGTCCCAGTCTTAAGGAATGTACCACCAGGCCTGATTTTGGGCTTAGTTTTGTGTGGGTAATCAATTTCCTAATTTATTTTGACTATTCCTAGTTAATATCTTTTGTTATGGGGTGAAATCAGTAATTGTTTCGTGACTTAAATTCTATTGTTGGCTTATAAACAAATATAAATTCTGTCCTAATTATAAACACTTGGAAGAAGAACTACTAGGATTCTTTAAGTATTTATGTGGCTCTATTTGAAAACATATTAGCAAAGCCAGCCCTTAATTAATTCCAAAATAATTACCAGGCTTGTCAAAAGTATTGTTTGTATAACTATACTATGTAATCAAAAGTATCCGGACACCTGGCTGAAAATGACTGAAGTTTGTGGCGCACTCCTTCGGTAATGCTGGAATTCAGTACGGTGTTGGGCCACCCTTAGCCTTGATGACAGCTTCCACTCTCACAGGCATACGTTCAACCAGGTGCTGGAAGGTTTCTTTGGGAATGGCAGCCCATTCTTCACAGAGTACTGCACTGAGGAGAGGTATTGATGTTGGTCGGTGAGGCCTGGCACAAAGTGGGCGTTCCAAAACATCCCAAAGGTGTTCTATAGGATTCAGGTCAGGATTCTGCACAGGCCAGTCCATTACAGGGATGTTATTGTAGTGTAACCACACTGCCACAGACCGTGCATAATGAACAGGTGCACGATTGAGTTGAAAGACGCTATCGCCATCCCTGAATTGCTCTTCAATAGTGGGAACCAAAAAGGTGCTTAAAACATCAATGTAGGCCTGTGCTGTGATAGTGGCACACAAAACAACAAGGTGTGCAAGCCCCCTCCATGAAAAACACAACCACACTATAACACCACCATCTCTGAATTTTAATGTTGGCACTGCACACACTGGCAGATGACGTTCACCAGGCATTCGCCATGCCCATACCCTGCCAATGGACCGTCACATTGTGTACCATGATCCATCACTCTGACAACGTTTTTCCACTGCTCAATTGTCCAATGTTTAAACTCCTTACATCAAGTGAGGTGTCATTTGGCATTTACCAGCGTACTGTGTGTGGCTTATGAGCAGCCGCTCTACCATGAAATCAAAGTTTTCTCACCTCCTGCCTAACTGTCATAGTACTTGCAGTGGATCCTAATGCAGTTTGGAATTCCTGTGTGATGGTCTGGATAAATGTCTCCCTGTTACACATTATGACCCTCATCAACTGTCGGCGGTCTCTGTCAGTCAACAGACGAGGTCGGCCTGTACGCTTTTGTGCTGTATGTGTCCCTTCACATTTCCACTTCACCATGACATCAGAAACAGTTGACCTAGGGCTGTTTAGGAGTGTGGAAATCTCATGTACAGACGTAAGACCCAAGTGACACCCAATCACCTCAACACCTTCGAAGTTTGTGAGTTCCGCAGAGCACTCCATTCTGCTCTCTAATGATGTCTAATGACTACTGAGGTCGCTGATATGGAGTATCTGGGAGCAGGTTGCAGCACAATGCATCTAATATGAAAACTTATGTTTTTGGGGGTGTCCAGATACTTCTGATCACATAGTGTATATCTGTTAATTTCATTATTTAAACAAATAATTTGGCCTATCCTTTCTGGTAGAAGTAACTGTTTAAAAGGAGGAATTTTTCTATATATTAAGTTAATTTAATGAGTTATGTTTTAATTGCAATTTCTGTAACAAATATTGAACAACGTAGAATTTCAGTGCCCATTATTGTGAGGATGTATAAAGGCCCAATTTTTGGTCCCAAAACAGTCAGTCCACGGCTGATTTTCAGGCGGGAAGTCTGTATCGGTTAGAATAACAAAAATGCATTAACAGTGGAATTAGTTTACTACAAATAGACCGTGTGTTAAAACAATGACAGTGTCTGGTCAACAGAGTCACACACACCATATTATTCTGCAAGAACTGTGTTGTTAGGGTTTTTACTGCTTATAGATGTACAACAGTAAACTATTGTAGCAGTATGCTGACATTTGCCTGCAAACTATTAATGATACTTATCAAAAGTTAACCAGTAGTGAACAGGCCTTATAATTGTGTAATACTGTAGGGTTGTGAACAGAATAAGTAAAGAACTGTGAAAAGCAACTGTGCAACTGTCGGCTACATCGTTTACAGTAGTCAGTGTTGAACTCCTCCTCGCCCCCCCCCCCCCCCCCCCATTTTTCAACCAGTATAACCATGCAGTACATTGACTCTGACAGCTGGCAGAGGCCTTCTGTCACATGGTGCCTGCTCATCACTATTGAGGCACCCTCCTTTATCGAGCAAGGTGGGGCACACTGGACTCATATTCAGGATGATGGTGATTCAAACCCACGTTGGGCCATCCTGATTTAGGTGTCCTTTGATTTCCCTAAATCACTTCAGGCAATTACCAGGATGGTTCCTTTGAAAGAGTATGGCCACCTTCCTTTCCCGTTCTTCCCTAATTCGATGGGAACAATGACCTTGATGTTTGGTCCCCTCCCTCAAATTAACCAACCAACCACTTCCCTTTAGGCTAACACTCCTAATGCCCATGGCCTTGCTGCTATTGAACATTATCTTTCTCAATGCCCAATGGATTCCAAACCTACAAAATCCATGCTAGTCACCATGATTAACTATATTCCCATCCACAATTATTTCTCCTTCGAAGGTATCACCTACAAAAAATCTGGTATATGGCTTTGGGCATCCTCATGGCACCATCCTTGTAGTTCAAATCAACAGTGGTGGATTCTTTGTCAGCACATAGCATTATAAGGTTGGAATCAGTTTTTAGGCAGTAGATTGAAGTTCTTTCTGTGGACATAAGTTTAGCTTATATGCTGAGGGATTTGGGGAATGATGGTGATGCAAGGCACGAGCTAAATAAATTTTGGAAAATTAACAGGGGGTGATTTGGGGGCATTGAGGATGGATCATGGTTGGATGGAAGAGTGGACTGAGGCAGGCAGGGTTCAGGATTGGTCGTATATTAAGTCTAGTTGGCATGGTTGGTGGCGAAAAATTATTTCTGCTGTAGGGACTAAGAGAAGGAGAGAAGGTGAAAATGTCTTTAACAAGCCTTGCATGATTGCATTTGGGAGTGGGGCAAAAGTTGAGGCCTTTGGAAAGGACTGATAATTCTGTGGGGTTAAGGCTTCTGGAGGATTGGTTTGTGATTGTGTTACGGGTCTGTTTATGCTGTGGACTCTGCATGGTGGGGGAGTGAGTTTTTCAGAATGGGATAAATGTAGTAGGTGTGCAAGGTAGGGTTTGTCAGCTATGAGGAGATGAGGGGGAGGTTCAGAGAGTGTTGTAGAGGTGGAGGGAGTAGGAAGTGAACAGGGTGCAGAATTTTTTGAGGTGGCGTTGTGCATGCTACCCTAGTTCCTGGAGGGCAAGTGTTTCAATGTGTGATATGAGATCTAGCAATTTGGGATTGCACACTGGGAGAAATTTATGGATAAAGAGGAGGTATTGCAAGGAGGTTTGGGTCTGATTGACATGGTTCTGTAGGACGGTATTGGTGAGGGTTAAGGAATGGTGGAATCTGAACAGGTGGGGGTCATTTTGGTAAGAAGAGTGGCAGCTAGAGTTGGATAATTTGATGGTAAGTCTATTTGCAGGTTTCCATGATCCAAACAACAATGCAGGAGCAATATGTGGGACTGGGTTCTGGCTACAGATAATGAAATTTTTCTGTACTAATGCAGATGTAAGGAGCAAGGATTCATGGTAAAGCATAAAAATATGTAAATAACACACAAATACACCCAAAAAACTTTGTGATAATACACCAAAAAACATGTGCAAAATCACAAAACTGATGGATTGGACAAGTATGGGGAAACAAGATGAAATCTGAGGGAGTAGTCTGATAGCGAATTGTGAAAACCAACTGAAATTGACATGAAAACACCATGAGATCAAAGAAAGAATAAAGAGATTGTAATGTGAATTACAGGTCTGTGGGTGGATAAGTGTGAAGAAGGGGCATGGCTGATGCGACTATATTAGCTGAAGTAAGTAGGTGGAAACTAAAATAAAGAGGAGGAGTGGTGCGTGGGGAGGGGTTGGTACGCTGAGATACAAGTTCGTGTGGCACAGGAAGGTATGGAAATTAACATGACAAATATGTGAGAGTGATGCAGAAAGAGTTTTCAATTTGAAGGTCTAGTATTATTATTGTCAGGAGTAATGTTGGACATGAGATGCTACACTAACAATCAGAATGGTTCTATAGCTGTCCATTGTGCATGGCTGAGATGGTTGATACAGTGTGACTCTTAAGTAGACTATACTGTGTAGTTAGGAAGGCAACAAACGAAACACAAGAAAGAAGAGAAAGAAGGATGGACACTGAGTATAGTAATGCGTTAGAAAATAGTAATAATGGAAAAGAGCACTAGGTTATGGGATGGAAGAAAAGCCATCAGACAAAATCAAACAATGGAAAGTGTAGAACATCCAGGACAGAATAATTACAATATTATGAAAAGGATAGTTGCTACTCACCAGACAGCAGAGATACTGAGAGACACATAGGCACAAACAAAAAAAAAAAAGACTTTCAAACAAAGTTTTCGACCGAACAGGCCTTTGTCAGAGTTGGACCACACACACACACACACACACACACACACACACACACACACACACACACTCCTGCCTTGGACTACCACTATCCACCACCTCTACAAGCACCTCCAAACCTCAACCACATCCCTTCATGGTTGACAAACACTGCCTTGCAGACCTACTACATTCACCCCATCCTCAAAAACTCACTCCCATCACTATACAGAATCCAGAACCTAAACAGATACATAATACAGTCACGAACCTTTTCTCCAAAAGCCTTACCCCCCACATAAGTATCAGTCCTTTCCAAAGGCTTCACCTTTTGCCCCACTCCCAAATTCAATCATTCAGGACTTGTTAAAGACCATCTCTCCTCCTCCTGGTCCCTACAGTGGAAAGACTTTTTTGCCAGCAACCCTACCATCAGACTGACCCTAAGACCAATTTTGAACCCTGCGTAAATCAGTTCACTCCTCCAGCCAACCATGATCCATTCCCACTGCCCCAAACCACCCTGTTAACTTTTCAGAATTTATTAACCTCAAACCTTGGATCATCATCATCATCATTCTCAAATCTCTCAACATTCAAGTTAACCTTATATCCCCAGAAAGATCTGCAATCCACTACCTGAAGCCTGATCCCAACCTTATAATCCTACCTGCTGACAAAGGCTCCACCACTGTTGTTTTGAACTGTAAGGATTAACTGGCAGACAGACTCTGCCAACTGTCTCATTCATCCATCTACAAACCCTCCACAGCGACCCCATTCTAGAAATCCAACACAATCTCCAATCTCCAGTCTCTCCTCATATCCTTTTGCCCATCCCAGAACGTCCCTTCAGATTCTATCTCTCCCCTCACCCCTACCACTCCCTGCACTACCACCTTCTACATGCTTCCTAAAGTCTATAAACCCAAGCACTCAGGAAGCCACATTGTGGCTGGTTACTGTGCCCCCACTAACAGAATCTCTGCTCTCACAGACCAAAACTTTCAGCCTATTACTCAAAACCTCCCCTCCTACATAAAAGATACCAACCATTTCCTCCACCAACTCTCCACAGTTCATGTTCCTTTATCATATCGTGCCCTGTTCATTACTACTGATGCCACCTCCCTTTACACTAACATCCCTAACATCCACTGCTGTGCCACTATTGAACACTACCTTTCCCAATGCCTGACGGGTTCCAAACTTACAACATCCTAGCTAGTCACCATGACTGACTACATGGTCACCCACAATTACTTCTCCTTTGATGGCATCACCTACCAACAAATCTGGGGCACGGCTATGAGCACCCACATGGTGCCATCCTGTACCAACCCATTTGTGGGCCATCTAGAGGAATCCTTTCTAACCAACCAGAATCCCAAACCCCTCACCTGGTTCAGATTCGCTGATGAGATCTTCGTGATCAGGATTGAAGACGAGGAAATTCTACCACATTCTGCCAGAGCCTCAACACCTTCTCCCTCATTCACTCCATCTGGTCCTCCTCAAACCAACAAGCAACCTTTCTCTGGCTTGAACACCACAAAGATAGCCACATCAATGATTCCACCCACATCAAACCTACTAAGCACCAGCTATACATCCACTTCAAAAGCTGCCACCCACTCCATACCAAGAAGTTCCTTCCATACAGCCTAGCTGCCCGTAGACGTCACATCTGCAGTCATGAGTAGCCCATATTGAAGTATCCCAAGTGTCTCACTGATGCCTTCACAGACTGTAATTAACCTCCCAACATTGTACGAACACATGCCTTAGCTGTCCAGTCACCCACCATCTCCCGAAGTCCCACCATCCAACCACAGAGGAGCATTCCCCTCATGACTCAATATCAACCAGGACTGGAGCAAATGAATCACATTTTCCACTAAGGTTTTAATGATTTCTTGTTGCATCCTGAAATGATGAATATCCTACCCACTATCTTTTCCACTTGCCATACAGTGGAATTCTGCTGCCCACCGAACCTACACAACCCCCTGCTTCCAACTCCTTGCCTCATGGCTCTAATCCCTGTAGTAGACCTAGGTGCAAGACCTGTCCCCTACACAATCCCTACACTACCATCTTAGCCCGGTCACATGCATCACCTATCACATCAAAGGCAGGGCTATCTGTGAAACCAGTCATATGATCCTCAAGCTAAGCTGCAGCCACTGTGCTGTATTCTACATAGTCAAGAAAACAAACAAGCTGTCTGTCCATATGAATGGCCACTGACAAACTGGCAGCCAAGAATCAGATGGACCACCGTTGCTGAGCATGTTGCCTAACACAACTTTCTTCATTTCAATGACTGCTTCACAAATTATGCCATCTGGATCCTCCCCGAAATCACCGGCTTTTCTGAATTGCACAGTTCAGAACACTGCCTAGAATATATCCTACATTTCAGTAACCCCCCTGGGCTCAACGTTCAGTAGTCATTGTCCTTTACCTACCTATGCTCTTGCCTGTTCTCTTTCCAGCACTACACAGTTCTCTGTTCCACGTATGCACTCACAGTATTTTCACTTCTCTCCTTTTCTGCTGCCCCCCCCCCCCCCCCCGACCCTCTGTCTATCTCCCGACTGCACCCAGCTGCCCTATCCTCTCCCCACCTCATCCCTGTATTCTCCCACAAGCAGCAGTTTACAGTCTCCCTCCCCTATTTCTGTGTCCCTCCCCCTCTATGCCCGAGCTTCCTCTTTACCTCCCACCCAGTTTGCTGCTCCCATTATGTGCTGCTGCTCACAGTTTGGCCTTGGCAGCCAGAGACTGTGCCATGTGCATGTGAGTTGCACTTCTTCTAGTGTGTGTATGGTGTCTAGTTCTTGTGAATGCCTGTTTGGCTGAAAGCTTTGTCTGACAGTTCTTTTCGGTTGTGACTATCTGCAACTCAGCATCATCACTATATGGTGAGTAGCCACTATACTTTGAGTGACATTTGGTACACAATGTCTGTGGTAATGGTACCAAAAACTAAATGTTTGTTCAAGATTCACTGGATGAACAAACTCTTGTAGTAATTAAGCTATTATTGATAAATAAATAAACAAATGTTATATTACTGCTTAACCAAATGCCATTCAGTGTTATAGTTCAAGAGGAATACACTCTGATATTCAAGACAGGTCCCCTTAAATGTTTTGAAGTGAATTTTGGAATCCAAAGACCAAGAGGCTTACTTAAAGTGCCACATTAAAATAAAATGTATTTACTTTAGCTAGTATACAATAGCACCATTAGGTATGTTCAATGAAGGGAGTAATGTTAAACATGTGAAAATTAATTTTATGACAACTGGTTTGCATTCATCATTTATTGGAAACCTTATTTAATATGACAAAGTAATGTATACAGAATAAATTACAATAAATTTTATTTGAACACAGGACACAAAAAATTAAATAAATCTTAAAAATAAATGGGCCACTCAACTCTCACTTTCAAAAGAAAGAGTTAATTCTACTTTCCTGTTAAAAATCTGCAGACTTCTTCCACAAACTCATTAGGTTTATCTGCATGTACCCAGTGTCCAGCACCGGGAATGTACTTGAAAGTTGCTGATGGGAAGATTTTCTTAATTTCCTGCTCATCTTCTTTTCTAGAGGAGGAAAAAGTACTCCAATGCATTGCAACTAAATATACAGCATTAAGTATGTAAGTATACCAAGTACAAGAGAGAGAGAGAGAGAGAGAGAGAGAGAGAGAGCGCAATACTTATTGACATTACCAAACTAAAAGTAGGGTAAATTAGTTTCCAGACCAATATACCAATACAGGTAAAATACCTTGCAGAACAATGCAAATTCATGCATTAGTTATGTGGATTCTGACCAGTAATGACAACTGAGAATCGCTGGTTGTGTTCAAAATGACCACCGGCAGTGACAATACATGCTTCCTGTCTGGTATCAAATGACTGCTGCACACATGCTAGTGTTTCAGTGGAGGTCTTCGAGTAGGCTGCAGGAATATGTTATCATTGGATATAGTTGGTATGTCCTTGACGACAGCGCCTTTCAACTTTCTCCACAGAAAAAAGCCTGCAGGTGTCAAATCCAGAAAATGGGTCAGTGAAGACACAGCATCTCTTCGTCCAAATGGGAAACAATTCATGAAGCTGTAATACTTCGTGCACTATGGGCTGGACAGCCATCATGTTGGTACCAGAGGTTCCTCCTACTCTATCGAGGACCATCTTCTAGCATCTGTAGACGATGGTATGCTAGGAGGCTGCAATACTTGGGTGCATTCCATGTTCAGTCAGTCAGACATGGGCTTATGAGCTGATGGTTCACTATCCCACACCACACATCTACACTCTTTGGACGGTGATGTTCCATGTGACAAAGCCAACAGGGCTTGACAACAGATCGATAGTGCATGTTTTGGCAGTTCACATAGCCATGATAGGTAAATGTGGCATAATCACTAAAGAAGATGCATTTGAACAATCCTGTTATAATGCCCATGTATATGAGTTCATGTGATTCTTATAATAGTTTCCATGCACCTCTTGATGGAGAGAGGTGTGATAGGGATGGAACCTATGTCGGTGGAGAATACATATGACACTTGCCTAAGTCATGCCATTTCCTCATGTGATTGTGTGGGAGCTAATGTACGAATCAACTGCAACAGCAGCAAGAATATTAATTTCCCCCTCTTCTGTTGTCACTTTGTCCTGTTATGTTGTCTAGGTGTTACACTACCACTTTCATGTAACTGTTTGATGAGGATGATACATAATTGGCAAGATGACTTGCCACATACACCACACAAGAATGAACTGCATTCTTCCTACACTCTCCCTACACCATAAGCATGTCAGATTTTTCTGCATTGGTAAATCCCATCAGCCCTCCGAACCTACTGCTTGGACTGTCGCACACTGACTGATTAGCAAGTCACATTGCACTCAAGCATCACACAAGCACACTGTAAGCAAACATAACAACATTGTACCAAGCAATTACACAGATTCAATGACACAAACATGTGTTGGTGTGGAAATGCTGCACAATATCATATCTCGTAAATGGCTTGCACTAGACTCCTGCAATGAACACCAGTGACATTCTAATTTACCCTACTTACAGTTTGTTAATGTCAATAGACATTGGTCCATTTGCACAACAAATACTCTTTCTAAGTATTATTACAATATGTGTATAGACTAGCAATATGAACCTGACTATCAAGCCAACATCAATAGCAAGTTCCATTTCCCCAATATCCATGGTGCAAATTTTATATTATCATGACCGCAATGGAATTATTGCTCTCTAGTCATATAAAATATTTTGCTAAAAGACAGCAAGCAGTAATCTGCACAGTAAAAGCACAAAAAACTGGTGGTTCATCACCAGAAAAGGAACCCATTATCTGAATAGCATTGCCATTTTTCAGACTGTGTATCTGAAAATCACTTGTTCCCTCCTGGGTGGCTTAAGTGAGAACAAGTCATATACCAGGTGTTTCAAAATGAGTAGCAGGGTCCTTAAGACTTTGTAGCATTCCTTACATTCAACTTACACTTATAAATAATACATCAAATGAAAGAGCAACAGTTTTGTTTGTATATCTGTGTGTATGTGCATGCACTGTTTCCGTGTCTTCTGCTAGAATGCGCTAGTAGCAAATATTGCAACCAGTGAACAGAAAGCTTTTAGTGTTTTATGGTTTGCAAGGACAGAATTTGTTGTTACAGTACAATGTGCATTCTGTAGTAAGTTCCACTGTAATCTCCAAATGACATCATACATAGGTGAATTAGTAATTTAAGTGATGTCTGTGGGAGACTTAAGGAGATGCTGACAAATAGGTCCTTATCTTTGCAGTTGTTACAAGCTCTGAATCATACAAACTGCAGTTTATATGCCAACTTTGCAAATGAATGTTGTTGCATGATGACAAAGACTTTCTGAATTGTATCGTCTCCAATAATGAATCAACATTTTACTTAAGTGGCAGTGTGAACACGCACAATGTGTGCATCCTGGGGTCAGCAGATCCCCACAAAATGGCACAGCTGCATTGAGACTCCCCTGACTTTAATATTTTTTGTTCCATTTCATCATGGAAAGTTTATGGGCCTTTCTTTTTCGATGAAGAAACTGTAACTTGTGTTTCTTATCTTTATGTGCTTCAACTACGTCTGTTCCTGCATTTGAAGAAGCTGAACGATTGAGCTTTATTTGGCAGCAAGATGGTGCACTGCCACACTCGATAACTCAGTACACAACTGGTTAAACAATGTTATACTCAACCACCGGATTGCTTGCAAGGGCCAAATGACAGAGTTTGTTTTTCTTGGCCCCCACGCTCATTCGATCTGACAACAAGCAATTTATACTCTTGACTACAAATCAAAATATCCAGGGTCCCAGGTTCAAAACTCACCATTGCTTAAATTTTGAATAAAAATCATCAGCAATGGTGGGCAAAGACTTCTGGCATAAGAAGTCACCCTCGTGCTGCTAATGGCCCAGCCAGAGAGGGTGGATGAGTGGACAGCAGTTCAGTACACTCTCTTGCCCTTGAGGTGGGAAACTGTCCCTATAAGATGGAAGAATCAGCAATGATCAATGGCTTGAGGATGCAAAAGGCAATGGAAACTACTGCATTAAAATTACATATGTGTATCCAAGCAATGTGGCTTCTAACTGAAAAAGTGTCAATGATCTTTCCACTGGCAAATGATTCCAGACAGGCCCCCATTCGGATCTCCAGGAGGGGACTACCAAGGGAGAGGCAACCACGAGAAAACGAGTGAATAATAAATGTAAACCTAATGTTCTATGAGTCAGAGCATGAAATGCCAGAAGTTTGAACATGGTAGGGAACCTAGAAAATCTGAAAAGGGAAATGCAGAGGCTGAATCTAGATACAGCAGGGGCCAGTGAAGTAACATCGAAAGAAGACAAGCATTTCTGGTCAGATGTGTAAGGGTAATATCAACAGCAGCAAAAACATGGTATAATGGGAGAAGAGTTCATCATCATGGATATGAAGGCAGGGCAGATAGTGAGTTGCTGTGAACAGTTCAGTGAGAGGATTGTTATCATAATTGAGAACAAATCAATAACAACAAGAATAGCTCAGGTATGCGTGCCAACATAACATGCAGATGATGAAGAGAGAGAGAGAGAGAGTTTATGAGGCTACTGAATAGATAATTCAGTATGTAAAGGAAAATGAAATCTAACAGTCATGCAGGACTGGAAAGTGGTTGTAGGGAGGCAGTGGAGAAAGGGTTATTGGAGAATAAGGGCTTGATAGTAGGAAGAACAGAGGAGAAAGACTAATTGAGTTCTGCAATAAATAGCAGTAATAACAAATATTCTCTTCAAGAATAACAAGAAGAGGAGGTATGCTTGGAAAAGGATGGGAGATACAGGAAGATTCCAGTTACATCGTGTTCGTGCAGTGATTCCGAAATCAGATATTGGATTGTAAAGCATACCCAGGAACAGAGATAGACTATGATCCAATTTAATTATAATGAAGAATAGGCTGAAGTCTAAGAAATTAGTCCAGAAGAATCAAAACATAAAGAAGTGGGATACAAAAGTACTACTGAAGAGATACATTAGAAGTTCTCTGATGCTACAGATACTGTGACAATAAATAGCTCAGTTGACAGCTTTTGTACAGGAATGGGCATCTCTAGAAAGCGCAATCGCAGAAGCTGGAATGAGAAACTTAAGTAGAAGGATGATAACTATGAATAAACCATGGTTAACAGAAGAAATACTTCAGTGGATCGACAAACGGAGGAAGTCCAAAAATGTGCAGGGAAATTCAGGAACACAGAAATACAAGTCATTTAGAAATGTAATAAATAGGAACTGGAGGGAAACTAAGGTGAAACAACTGCATGAAAAATGTAAAGAAATCTAAAAAGAAAAGATAGTCGGAAGAATGCACTCAGCAAGCAGAAGTAAAACAAGCTTCGGTTAAATTACAAGCAAGGGCAGTAACATTAAGAGCACAATGGGATTCCACTGTTTAATACAGAGGAGAGAGTGGATGAGTGGAAAAAGTACACTGTTGGCCTCTATGAGACAGAGGACTTGGCTAATGACATGATAGAAGAAGAAACATGAGCCGACGGGGAACAGAGAGCTGATCCAATATTATCATCACTGTTTGAAAGAGTTTTGTTTTTGTTTTGTTTTAGGGCACAAAAACAAGTGGGGTCATATGCACCCAAGTCAAAACTATAGAACATGAAGAAAGAGAGGAGTTAAAAAATCTACTGTATGTCAAGCCCAATTGACATAAGAGAAGACAGCTAAAAGCAGGGACACGAAGAAAGGGCTACAAACAGCACTATACAGAAATGGAGGTCCAAAACTAAAAATTAAGTGATCTTCACAATATTGCTTCAGATAAAAAGTGAAAAGCAGTCAACAGCCCATGCAGCATCGGGCAGTTAAAACTAGGGTGCAATGTGTACAGGGAGGTGGGGGAGCACCACTTATCAAATGACGATGGCTAAAACGGCAGTGCCCAATACACAACCTAGTTAAAATGACCTCCTCCTGGTGGAAGGGCCAAGAGGAGGTCGTCCAACCCGCTGGGAGAGGCTTAATAATCCAGAGTTTACTCCCTTGAAGAGAGGACCAATGACAATGCTAAAGGAACACAACCTCCTGACAGACGGCAACACAGAGATCACTGGAGGGAATATAGGAACTAGTGGGCTGAGGTACGAGGACAGCAGCCTCTGCAGCAGCCTCGTTTCCTGGCAGACCGACATGACCAGGAACCCACATAAACATCACAGTGGCTCCACCAAGAGTGAGCAAGTGACAGTTTTCCTCGACCCGTTGCATTCAAGGGATGGGAGGTGTACAGCGCACATAGACTTTGAAGGGCGCTGAGAGTGTCTGAGCAGAGAACACAACTGAGAAGTCTG
Source organism: Schistocerca nitens (assembly GCF_023898315.1). NCBI lineage: Eukaryota > Metazoa > Arthropoda > Insecta > Orthoptera > Acrididae > Schistocerca > Schistocerca nitens. The sequence goes on from NC_064622.1 coordinate 434,561,411, forward strand.
TGTTGCCACATGTACTCCATGGCCTGACACTATGCAAAGAGCACAGCTGTAAATACTGAGCATTGTGCTGGAAGCCGATACTGAAAGAGGTGGGCGCCTATGACAAAGGCACACCTGACACCACGGACAGTCTGAGAGCCATCAGTGTACACAGAGGTACTATTGCAAAATTCCACGCAAAGGTTGTGAAACTCAAGGCAATAGAGTGAGGCTGGAGTAGTATCCTTAGGAAGCGAATGAAGACCAAGATTAACGCAGGCCACTTCACGAAGCCAAGGTGTTGAAGGGTTCACACCCACTGGGAAAGTTGCAGGTAGTGTGAAGTCAAGCCGCTGGAGCAATTGCCGAAAGCAAACTCCAGGAGGTGACTGAGAAGGGGAATGCACTGTATACTGGCGATCAAAGGGATCATCGAAGAAGGAGGCATAGGATGAGTGGCCACGCATGGCAGACAAACAGCCAACAAACCTGCCGAGGACAAAGTCATGGCGGTAGGACAGTGATAGTTCAGCGACTTCAGCATACAGACTCTCAACCAGGCTAGGGTAAAAGGCGCCAGTGGCCAAATGGATGCCACAATAGAGGATAGTGTTAATATGGCGTAAGAGGGATGGACGTGCAGATGCGGAAACAAGGCACCCATAGTCTAGTTTCGAATGGACATGGAACCAGTACAAACGGAGGAGGGTAATTTGATCGGCACCCCAAAAAGTACCATTGAGGACACACAAAACATTGAGGGACCGCGTACAGCGGGCTGCCAGGTAAGACACATGGGACGACAAAGAGTGTTGTTTCCCATTGAGCATGAGCCCCAGGAATTTCGTAGTTTCAACAAATGGAAGATCAACAGGCCCAAGATGTAAAGATGGAGGGAGAAACAAACTGAGCTGCAAGAAATTCATGCAGATGGTTTTGTCAGTTATATGCTCTTGGCTTCTAATGGATGATATAACTGTTCCCACTCAGAAACAATAACATTAAAGGTGCTGAGGTGCCTGTTCTGTGAGGTTAGAGTGGGGTCCAATAATGCCATATGCACCCACGTCTATTTCTGTGAGCCACAGTATGGTGCATGGCAGAGGATTTCAATAGCAAACTTCTATTTGAGCACAACACCTCTCTTTTTCGAACTTGCCACTGGAGTTTGTAGAGAATCTCCATGAGGCTGTCATGGTCTTTGTTGGATCTTATCTAACTCTTCTATTAATGCAAACTGGTGAGGATATCAGACTGAGAGTGATGTTCAAAAACTGATCAAATAAGTGTTTTGTAAGCCACATCTTAAATGGATGAATTACATTTCCTTGAGATTCCTCCACAATGAATCTCAGCTTGACATCCAATTTTCCTAAAATTTGTTTCATGTGACCATTCTACTTTAGGTCATTCTGGACGGTTACTCGTACATATTTTACAGCAATTAATGTATCCAGTACTTACTGCCAATGGCATAATCATACAGAAGTGGATTTATTTGCCCACTTATGCTACACTGATTTATGTTCAATGACAACTGCAACACCCTCCAGTAACTATCGATCCTCTGCAGATTTCCTACATTTCACTACAGTCTTCTGGTGTTGCTACCTTGCTATAGATGATCGCATCATCTGTGAACAGCCTCACTGAGATTCCAGTGTTATGCTCTAGAACATTTACATATACAGTAACAGTCTTATCACATTTCCTCGGGGTGCTCCTGAAATTACATATGTAGATATTGTTCCATTAAGAGTGATGTGTTGGCTTCTGTCTGCAAGGAAGTCCTGAAGCCTGTTAAAAATATGGTCAAACAATCAATATATTCATATTTTATTCATTAAATGATAGTGCGGAACTATATCAAATGCTTTCCTGAAAAAGTCAACAAAACAACTTCAATCTGGGTGCCATTATCTACAACACTCTGGATCTCATGAACAGACAGAATGAGGTGAGTTTCACAGGATCTCCATTTGTGGAAATCCATGTTGATTTTCACAGGAGTTTTTTGTTCCCACAATATGCGAGCATAGTACATGTTCCCTAATTCTACAACAAAGTGATGTATCAGTGATATAATTATCTGCATCTGTCTTATGACCCTTCTTGAGAACTGGAATGACCTGCAATTTTCCAGTTGCTTGGGACCCTTTCTTGTTCCAGCAACCTGTGGTAAACTACTGTTAGAAGAGAAGCAAGATTTTTTGATAATCTCTGCAAAATCTCTCGTGTATTTAATCCAAATCATGATGCCTTTCCACTATTAAGCCATTGTAATTGTTTTTTATGATCATTCCTTTTAATATCTGTCATTTTGTTGTTCATATGATCGAATGGAGGAGGAGATATGGTTTAACATCCCGTCGACAATGAGGTCATTAGAGATGGAGCACATCTCAGATTGAGGAAGATAAAGAAGAAAATCAGCTGCGTTCTTTTGAAGGAACCATCCTGGCATGTGTCTTAAGCAATTTAGGGAAATCGCAGAAAATCTAAATCAGGTTGGCCAGATGCAGGATTGAACCATTGTCCTCCTAAATGCAAGAATGGCGTGCTAACCACTGCACTACACCACTCAGTGTGACCGAAAGGAGCAACCGTATTATGCTTTTCCATGCTAGAAGTGTTTTGAAGGACTGAATTCAGAATTTTGGTCTTCTTTTTTCTTTTGTTTTGTTGCCAGTATCATCACTGAGTGACTGAACATATGAAATGAATATACGTAATGACTTCACATAAACTTATCAGAGTTTTTAGCTAGATCAGACGGCAATATTTTACTTTCACATTCATTGAACATTTTCTTCAAACTGCTCTCTTTAAGCTTTTTTTTATTTTTTTTATTTATTTTTTATTTTGCTAGTTACCTAGGCTTTGACTTCACTTACACCTGTGATGAAGCTCTCTTTGCTTATGTAGCAACATTCTACTATGGTTATTTAACCACGGGGTGTCTTCCCACTACATTAAAATCGTGCTCAATACATACTTGTTTAAGGTGTATCAAACACTGCTTTTGAATTTTATCCATTTGTGCTCCACGTTTGCGTCCTCCAAACTGAATATTTTATGCTGGCTACACAAATACTTTGCAATTTGCATCCTGTCACTCTTGCTAAACAAAAATATTTTTCTACATTTCTTAACATTCCTTATAACGTCTTTAGTGATTGATGCTGTCACAGCCTGATGATCACTGAACCATCCTGAACATTAACTGATTTTATAAGTTCAGGACTGTCTGTTGCTAGGAGATGTAAGACATTGTGGTATGAGTTTGTTCTCTAAGTATCTGCTCAAGCTAATTTACAAAACCTTCTGAATAATCTTACATGAATCTCAGTCTCTGAAACCAGCTGTGATTAAATTGAAGTCTTCCCCCTATCATAATAGCATGATAAGGAAACTTATTCATGATATTCAGCAAGTTCTCTCTGAAATACTCTGCCAGTACAACTTCTGATGTAAGTATTGAATAAAGGCATCTGTTTGTCATGTTTAACCCACCAATAGTTTATGATTTGTTATTAATGAAAACTTTGATCCAAATAGATAGACATGGACATTCCATGATCGAAACCTACATCTCGATTTGTGAGAAGTCTCATTGTGCTGGTTCCAGTGGTTTCGATGAATAGGTGATGGGCTGTTTTGAGTTGTTTTCATTCCTGTGCACAAATGCTGCCTCAATGCCATAAGGAGAAGTGACAGCTGTCAATGTTAAGGACATTGGGGGATATTTTAGGGGTCATATCTGTCAGCATTGTACTTGATCTTGCCCTTCTTTGAGACTGCTGGTGCCATACGGTCATCAGCAAGAGATGACTTAGTCCGCTTCATTGCGGGTCATCCGTCCTGACGCCACCCACTCTGATCAGGGGCTCTCCCCATGGGTGCCACCAGGCCACAGCAGAGGCTACCTGGCATGATGGCTGTTGCCGGCCCAACCACAACAGACTGGCTACTGTGCTGGATACTGGGTGCAGAGAAATCCAATGTCTTGGGGGTGAAAGAGGACAGGAGACAACGGAAGAAGATGACATACCCTGGAAAGTGTCCTCACCCATATAGTTGAATTGCAGGTGGAGATGCAAAGCCATGACAAGAGGTTCAGGAGATCAAATCTAAGGGCACTATGGACAACTCGTGCACCATGTAAGGCATCCTTCTCTATATGGCCTGCACTTCTGTAGAATTTGGAAAGTGGCAGGTCAAACCATAAAATGGGACCTGAACTTTCAGGGCTGAAAAGTGAGAGACTCCTTTTATTTGCCTCTTACGACAGGCAGGGCCTATTCTAACCCCTGGACCCGCACTGGGTTACATTTGTGATTCTTAATCTAAAGGCAGCTGCAAATATCCAACAGCCAGGTAAATTCAGACTCAACTATCCCAGCAGCCTGGGGTCAGTAGAGTTCTTGTTTGAATGCTGCACACAGAGTGACGAATAAGTCACTGTATTTTGGTGGTGGGTGGTGACCACCTTTGAAGTCTGATGCACAGCCCAAGTTTGATAGTCTGATTTAAATGTAGGTGCAAATGCATAACAAAACTCACCCATTTCCTAAAATGGGACTGCGCCCGAAATGACTTCGACTTCACAGGAGACAGAAAACTCAAATGCTGTAGAAATGTCTGAGGTGAAAATGTTGGTAGCTGAAGGATGACCACTGATGAATAAGGTGACCGAGAACATAACCTGTTAGTTGGCCTTAGTAACTGAGAAATGACCAGAAGTGGGATGGAACTGCCCTAAAAGCTACCAAATACCAAGACAATTACCTGATTAATCAGTGAAACTGTGGTCCTAGGATCCACTTGAACAAAGACTTGGTTGGAAATCCTAAGATACAGGAACAATTTCCACACTAGAGGCTACGGACTGCAGCACACATATGGTTCCTCGCTGCAGGATTATAGCAGATACCCAATTCCATCACACTGACCTAGGGTGCCCCTCTTCCCCAAAGTGTGTTTAGTGTACCCATCAATCTGGACACACTGCTCGTAACTGAGTACCTGACAATGGCAACACGTCTGACCAACCAAATATTGTGGCCATTGGACAGTATGAACTGGTACTACACCTATGGACTCTTTGTCATGAGGTGTTCACCAGCCATCCAATTTCAGTGCTGCTGTGTGCACTTCTAGATGTGGAGTCAGCTGAAAAAAAGAAGTCAGGATAAGAAACTTTGCAGTCTGAGTCTGTGCATATGAAATTGCATTTGTAGCTCAGTTTTTACGAATCAGTTACCCAAGAAGGGTATGTTTGTGGCATTTGTGGAACTCTAACCCTGAGGTAACAACATGATACCTCTGGGCATAGTAATTAGTCATATGTGAGCATATGCCGGTGACCGAGAGAGAGCATCTTGGTTGAGCAGTGGCACTAACTTCCCAACTAGGATATATGTTTCTGGTGATGTCCATGACAAAAACAACAACTGCTCTCATGAGTCTTCTGTAACCTGATGCACTGTGAAATGTAGACTCAGGAGACATGCACATGTCCCTATCTTCCTTACTAGGACATATGTGAGTGCCTACTGCCAAGTGCCCTAAGGTTTGGAATGATTGGCTCTTCTGCACAGTAAATTTGTCCATCAGTACCTGAGCAACTTCTGTAAAAACTCCATCTGTTGCTACTGCTCCACAAGACAAAACAATATGGCTTCCATGATACTAAAGAATGTGCTGCTGCTTCCTTGTCATCAACATTGTGACCAGGAGGTGACACAGTCATAGATGTAGTAAGAACAAAATAACTCAAGACAAAAGACAGTGATTAAAGATAAGTGAACAATAACCAAACAGGTTCAAAAGATGGACCAAGACAATGTGATAATGCAGTAGAGTCAATCCAGAGTCACATGCCAGCAAATATACACAACAAAAGTGAGTATTAGAGTCATGAATCACCAACCCTACTTCTCTCTACCATGGCAAGGGTTACTGGCCGAAGCATTCACATGAAGAATATGGGTAACTGTAGTGCTTCACAGGTATTGTTGCTGCCTTTTGGCTGTCTAAGTTGTTTTCTTCCAGCAGGCATTAAAATTTGCTGGGCCAGGATACAAGAGGATGTATGTGGGAATAAGTTGGTGGAAGCCCCACATGCAGATTTGTACGACAATGAATGCTTTCAAGTAGTATCATGTCTTCTAAACAAAAAAAAAAAAAACTGATACATGAAAGATTGGCTATAAGATCTCTATGTGGAGGAAAGTGTGCTGAGGCATCATCCCCAGGATGATTAGGAAATTAACCTTGGACATCCTGACTATGTAGTTTGCTGTCTGTGGAGAAGATAATATTATAAACTAAACCAGAGGCTGAAAGCTTATGGATCCCAGGAAATCCCACTCCAAGCGACATGTGAAAAGGCTGGCATAGGAAGGAGCCATCCTGGTTCCCACGGCCACACCCCTGACGTTTGTATGTCTGCCCCTCAAAGGTGAAATAGCTGTTGGTAAGTATAAAGTTGATTTAAGTGAGCACGAAGGATGTCATAGGTTTGGAATCAGGTGGCCACTTACTGAGGAAGTGTTCAGCAGCAGACAAACCGTTGTACATGGGGGATGTTGGTAAAGAGGGAGGTGGCATCAATGGCGACGAGCAAGACGTGTGGTGGGAGGGGGGTGGGCACAGATTTCAAACTATTTAGGAAATGGTTGGTGTTTTTAATATAAGAGGGAAGTCTTTGTACTATGGTTTCAGGTGGTGATCACCTATGGTAAATGTACAAGATTCTCTCACTCTAGTGTTTCCAGTCAGTACCGCTTAAAACACCCAAGAGAGTTCCCTACACAACATTTCATGCGAGCTGTAAAGTGCTGGATTTGATCACTTCCTGGGGCTGCTCGGCTGAAAGGAAGGGGAAACTAGAGTTTCCCAAGGGCATGCAGTTTTACTATATGGATAAATGATGGTGGCGTCCCCTCGAGTAAAATATTCCGGAGGTAAAATAGTGCCCCGTTCAGATCTCTGGGCAGGAACTACTCAGGCGGATGTTGTTATCAAGAGAAAGAAAATTGGCATTCTACGGATCAGAGTGTGAAATGTCACATCTCTTAATTGGACAGGTAGGTTAGAAAATTTAAAAAAGGAAATGGATAGGTTAAAATTAGATATAGTCAGAATAATTAAAGTTCGGTGGCAGGAGGAACAATACTTATGGTCAGGTGAATACAGGGTTATAGACACAAAATCAAATAGGGGTTATGCAGGAGTAGGTTTAATAATGAATAAAGAAACAGGAATGCAGGTAAGCTACTTCAAACACCATAGTGAACATATTATTGTAGCCAAGATAGACACAAAGCCCATGCCTACCACAGTAGCACAAGTTTATATGCCAACTTGCTCCGCAGATGATGAAGAGATTGAAGAAATGTATGATGCGATAAAAGAAATTATTCAGGTAGTGAAGGGAGATGAAAATTCAATAGTTATGGGGGACTGGAATTTGATAGTAGGAAAAGGAAGTGAAAGAAAAGTAGTAGGTGAATATGGAATGGGGTTAAGGAATGAAAGAGGAAGCCGCCTGGTAGAATTTTGCACAGAGCATAACTTAATCATAGCTAACACTTGGTTTAAGAATCATGAAGGAAGATTGTATACGTGGAAGAGACCTGGAGACACTGGAAGGTTTCAGATAGATTATATAATGGTAAGACAGATATAGGAAACATGTTTTAAATTGTATTTTCAGGGGCAGATGTGAACTCTGACCACAATTTACTGGTTATGAACTGTGGATTAAAACTGAAGGAACTGCAAAAACGTGGGAATTTAAGAACATGGGACCTGGTTAAACTGAAAGAACTGGAGGTTGTAGAGAGTCTCAGAGAGAGGAACAAGAACGGAGGAAGAAAATACAGTAGAAGAAGAATGGGTAGCTTTGAGAGATGAAATAGTGAAGTCAGCAGAGAATCAAGTAGGTAAAAAGACGAGTGCTAGTAGAAATCCTTGGGTAACAGAAGAAATATTGAGTTTAATCGATGAAAGGAGAAAATATAAAAATTCAGCAGATGAAGCAGGCAAAAAGGAATACAAATGATTAAAAAATGAGATCGACAGGAAGTGCAAAATGACTAAGCAGGGATGGCTAGAGGACAAATTTAAGGATGTAGAGGCATATATCACTACAGGGTAAGATAGATAATGCCTACAGGAAAATTAAAGAGACCTTTGAAGAAGAGAGAACCAACTGTATGAATATCAAGAGCTCAGATGGAAAACCAGTTCTAACCAAATAAGGAAAATCAGAAAGATGGAAGGAGTATATAGAGGGTATATACAAGGCTGATGTACTTGAGGGCAATATTATGGAAATAGAATAGGACATACGTGAAGAATTTGACAGAGCACTGAAAGATCTAAGCTGAAGCAAGGCCCCAGGAGTAGACAACACTCCATTAGAATTACTGATAGGCTTGGGAGAGCCAGCCATGACAAAACTACCATCTGGTGAGCAAGATGTATGAGACAGGAGAAATACCCTCAGACTTCAAGAAGAATATAATAATTCCAATCTTAAAGAAAGCATGTGTAGACAGGTGTGAAAATTACAAAACTATTGGTTTTAAGTCATGGCTGCAAAATACTAACACAAATTCTTTACAGACAAATGGGAAAACTGGTAGAAGCCGGCCTAGGGGAAGATCAATTTGGACTCCATAGAAACATTGGAACATACACGGCAATACTGACCCTAAGACTTATCTTAAAAGATAGATTAAGGACAGGCAAACATATGTTTCTAGTACTTGTAGAATTAGAGAAGGCATTTGACAATGCTGACTGGAATACTCTCTTTCAAATTCTGAAGGTGGCAGGGATAGAATACAGGGAGAAAAAGGCTATTTACAATCTGTATAAAAACTAGATGGCAATTATAAGAGTTGAGGGCATGAATAGGAAGCAGTGGTTGGGAAGGGAGTGAGACAGGGTTGTAGCTTATTCCCGATGTTATTCAATCTGTATATTGAGCAAGCAGTAAAGGAAACAAGAAAAATTTGGAGTATGAATTAAAATCCATGGAGAAGAAATAAAAACTGTGAGGTTTGCCAATGACATTTTAATTCTGTCTGAGACAGCAAAGGATCTGGAAGAGCAGTTGAATGGAATGAACAGTGTCTTGAAAGGAGGATATAAGATGAACCTCAAAAAAAGCAAAATGAGGATAATGGAATGTAGTCCAATTATATCATGTGTTGCTGAGGGAATTAGATTAGGGAACGAGATGCTTAAAGTAGCAGATGAGTTTTGCTTTCTCGGGACCAAAATAACTGATGACGGTCGAAGTAGCGAGGATATAAAATGTAGACTGGTGATGGCAAGGAAAGCATTTAGAAGAAGAGAAATTTGTTAACATCAAATACAGACTTAAGTGTGGGGAAGTCTTTTCTGAAAGTATGTGTATAGAGAGTAGGATTGTGTGGAAATGAAACATGGACAATAAATAGTTTAGACAAGAATGGAATAGATGCTTTCAAAATGTGGTGCTACAGAAGAATGCTGAAGATTAGATGGGTAGATTATGTAACTAATGAGGTGGTACTGAATAGAATTAGGAGGAAAAAAAGTTGTGGCACAACTTGACTAGAAGAAAGTATGGATTTTGTAGGACACACTCTGAGGCATCAAGTGATCACCAATTTAGTATTTGAGGGAAGCATGGCGGGTAAAAATCATAGAGAGAGACCAAAAGCTGAATACACTAAACAGATTCAGAAAGATGTAGATTGCAGTATTTGCTCAGAGATAAAGGAGCTTGCACAGGATAGAGTTGCATGGAGAGCTGCATCAAACCCGTCTCTGGACTGAAGATCACAACAATAACAACTGGGCCTGCCATATGATCAGTAAAATCTACCTCCTCAATGTTCTTTGAACTGAATTCCAAATGACTATCTCCATCAATGCATGGTGACAATAGAATTAGATCCTGATTTACAGTACAGTGATTGTAAAGAAAATTAATATGCCAGTGTAGTTTAGATAATGTGTGTTGGAGTTCTGTGGAGGCACCCGTGCTTCAATACAGCAGCCAGGAATTATATCCTATGTTGTCCAATTCATGCTGATGAGTTCCTGAGCTCTTGTTTTAAGTGATTAAGCCTGATAAACCTTGCAAGTACTACTACTTGTTCTTTCAAGTCAATTGTCTTGCTTTTATTCCAAAGATGAAAAATGCTCTGATATTCAGTGAACAGCACTTATAATTGAACAATTACACTGCTAAATGCAGAGCAACATATGTTGTGCCATCGTTGGAAAGAAAATTTCTTATGCAAAGGTCCTACAGGACTCTTGTATCAATGTTGATTTAAGTCTGCTTCTTCACTTGTGGTAACCAAATGTCAAAGATAAGTAACAATGAAGTCCAAATCACAGTCCATAAGAAAACAGTAGTGCAGGGTGATTGTCAATAGGTACACTGGAGAGCCTGCTGTAAACATCAGCTGACTGCAACATGTGACACTATGATGGTCCATACCAGTCCTCAGATCTGTTGCAGGTGCTCTGTCACATGCCACTGACATATAAATGCTTCTGCACCATGCCTAGTGACCTCCTCTGACATATATGTATTATACTGATTAATTCATTGATATGTCTGGTGGGATTACGAGAAGTGTTGTAGTGGATCACAACTGTAATGCGATCCATCCAATCCTTGGATTCTGTCTCGCTGTTCAACTTCACTGAGCAACCATCATGGCAACTTCACCACATTGTGGACTGTTCTATGGATAGCTACATCCAAATGGGGAAGTGGGCGCTATCATGTGAGTGTTCTACTTTTCATTGAGTAGTGTCCGAGAGTTCAGAGGATTATGATGAGAGCTGAATGGTAAAGAATGATCCACATCATAGAGTTGACAAATGTATCAGTTATCATATTGAGAAGATGTAATTGCTCTGATAATATGAATCACTTTGTGTGTATTACCGCATTTACTCGAATCTAAGCCGCACTTTTTTTCCGGTTTTTGTAATCCAAAAAACCGCCTGCGGCTTAGAATCGAGTGCAAAGCAAGCGGAAGTTCTGAAAAATGTTGATAGGTGCCGCCACAACTAACTATTAGGAACATGATGAAATGTGAATCACATGCAGTATTCTCTTCACCATAAGAATAATACGAATATAAACATTTTGCCATGTATTCTTTCGTGTTTGTTGCTATCTCATTTAAATCCTGTCTGCGTAATAAACTACGAAACTAGAGTGAGACAACAGCAAACGCGGAAGAATATACGTATCGTGTCATGTTTATATTCGTATTATTCTTATGCCTAATAGTGATACAGTCAGAAATGAAGCACGGCAACTGACTAGATATTAAATGTAAGATGACTAATTTCTGTGCAGAATTTGATGTACTAAAGAAGCGGCCGCAAAGATTTTCAAACGGAGGAAAATTTTCGCAAAACTATCGTTCAGACCATGTTCTATCATACGCATGTTCTATCATACGCATTTGGTTCTTGTTGATCATTATCAAAGAAAGCAGCAGTGTAAGTAACAACAAATAGCAGTCGCTTGCCATTGTTTCACTAATGAGACGATTCCTCTTTTTTTTTTATGCGGCGGTAGCGCGCACAAAAGCAAGCCATGCCGCGAGCGGCGACATGCCGTAAACACGCACTATCAAAATGCGACAAACAATGCATTACACAGTACAGTAATGCATTTTCAGCTTAGAGTGACGTAAACACATATAACAAAGAAAACGGCACTTATCAGATCAAAGCAAAATAAGCAATCGATTCAAACCATACGAAGCACGTGAAAAAGGAAGGGTACCCGTATAAATACGGACGGAGCGCCTGACGCATAGCAATGGCTACCTGGTAAAGCTTAACTGCTAAGCTTACGACTAGAACCAAACTACTGTAGCTGTATCGTCTTTCATTCGACCTAAATTGTGTCTCATATTACAATGGACCAACTTTGTTTCGATTTGGAGGTGCGGCCTAAAACTTTTCTCTCCCCTTGAATTTCGAGTCTCAAATTTCAGGTGCGGCTTAGATTCGGGAAATTTTTTTTTTTCCTTTATTTAGAGTCTCATTTTTCAGGTGCGGCTTAGATTCGAGTGCGGCTTAGATTCGAGTAAATACGGTACTCCCTCCAGTAGAGACAACTGGTAACAGCCATTGTGAAATAATTGCTAAAGGAAATGCACAAAGTGCTTGGATATTTATTACGAGAGTGGCACAATGTTTGCATTTCATACTGCTTGATACAAAGGGTGTTCAATAAGTTTTGCACACTCATCTCTAATTTTTTAATTTTTTTCAGGAGGAGAATGAAATTTTTTGTGAACATACTTGGAACATTTAGCTATAAGTTGTTGTATAAAAGTATTTTCTTTTATTTACAGGTGAGCCATAATGGACCATGAAGTAGCTGTCTGGTTGCAACAACAGTTGGTGATGGAGACCCTCTTCAAGAGCAGCGATGACTCTGCTACATCAATTCACAGGAAGTTGCTGCCTGTTTATGGGGAGGACATAGTGGATCACAGCAGTATCCAGTGGTGGTTGCAGAGATTTAAAGAAGGTGATTTATCTCTAATGGACAATCCATGATGTGGTAGACCATTGATGGCAGTGAGTGATGTGAATAAGGAGACCATTGATCAAATCGTCCAAAATGACAGATGTGGGATGACAGGATGGCTTGCTAAAATGACTCGTTTGTCATTGGGTAGTGTGGTATCACTGGTACAGTTACTAGGGTACAGAAAAATCTGTGCATGTTGAGAGCTTAGATTATTGACAAGAGAAATGAAAACAATGAGGAAGAATGTGTGCGAGGGTCTCATCAAGACCTTTACTGAAGAGTGGAAACAGTGTTTTGACAGCATCATTACCCAGGATGAAACACAGTTGCTTTTGTCTGAACCTGAAAGCAAAACCCAATCCATGGAGTGGCGTCATCTGGGTTCCCTTCGGAAGAAGAAACCAAGACTCTCACAAACAGCAGGCCAAAAGGTGATGGCCTCCTCCTTCTGGGATCAGTGTGGTGTCATTTTTTCATCAACTTTTTGGAACCTGGCTCCACAATTAACTGGGACCATTACCATTTGTCATTGGACAAACTGTGACGTGCCAACAAGACCCACAGACCACAGCTTCAGGGTCAGTTCATCAGACTACACTATGACAATGCCAAATCTCGAAAAGCCCTTATGACGCAGGAGAAAATCAGGACGACAATGGGTTGGAAAATTGTTCCTCATTCTCTCTACAATCTGGACATGGTTCCATCTGATTTTTACCTCTATGTTCGTCTGAAGACCCACCTGCATGGTAAAACATTTGACAGTGGGAAGACCTTATTTCCTGTGTCAAGTGATGGTGTAAAAGTCAATCCCCAGAATTTTACCAAAGTGAATTTACATCATGGAAAGAACGTTGGGCCAGATGCGTCACAGCTGATGGAGACTACATTGAGTAGGTTCAATGTGTAGCTAAATGTTCCAAGTATGTTAAAAAAAAATTTCATTCTCCTCCTGCAAAAAATAAAAACAAATTAGAGAAGACTGTGCAAAACTTTTTGAACACCCTTTGTAGTTGGTCACTCAATTGTTACCAGTTTTTCACCGAGATCATACTTCCAGGGGAAGCTGCATCCATTATCACAAAAAACAATAGTAAGTTTAAAATTTGTCTCTGACACACTAATGTGAAGAACACTGCAGTTGGTACATCCCATTGTACCAGTTATTAGGGCCTTTTCCCTGTTCCAATGACGTGTTGAGTGCAGGAAGTACAGCTGCTGAAATGTGTCTGAACATGCTGTAATTAGTCTAATACTGTCTGTGTGATCCCTGTGGGAGTTATACAAAGGGGTTTTTAATATATTCCTATATTCAGCACATAAAGTTGCTTCTAAACCTTTTCAAGTAGGTTTCCATGGGATAGTTTGTATCTATTTTCAAGATTCTACCAGTTCATTTCTTGCAGTGTCTTCATGACACACTCCTATGGGTCAATCAAATGTGGGAACATTTGCGTTGGCCTTTTTTGTATACATCCGATAACCACCATTAGTCCATTTGGTATGATCCCATACATTTGAGCAATATTCTAGGTGAGTTGCACCAGTTTTTCTTTTTTTTTGTATGCAGTCTCTTCTGTAGAGTGACTGCATTTCTCTACTATTCTAGCAATGAACTGCATGGTGCCACCTATATTATCTATGACTGAGCCCATGTATTCATTCCATTTCATATCCTACATATTCTTAGATATAGGTATTTTTATGAACTGACCAATTCCAGTTGTGACTCACTGATATTATAGTCATAGTTGCTATGGTTTTTTTCCTGCTTTGTGAATTTCACAGTTTTTTAATTTCTAAACATTTAAAGTGATTTCCACCACTCTGAAATCTTATCAAGATCCGAATGAATAATTGTGCAGCCTCTTTCAGACAAAACTTCATTATAGATAACTGTGTCACTGCAAAAAGGTTGAGCTTACTATTAATATTGTCTGCAAGGTCAACAATATACAACACATACAGCAATGGTCCCAACACTTTCCTGGGGCATATCCAAAGTTACTTCTACATCTGTCGCTGACTGTCTGTCCTATATAACTTGCCCTGTCCTACCTTCCAAAAAATCCATAATACTGTCACAAACTTCTCTCCATACCCCATACAATCACACCTTTGATAATAAGTGTAGTTACAGTATCAAATCACACGTTTTTCAAAGATCAAGAAACAGTGCATCTGCCTGACTGTCTTGACCCATGGCTTTCAGTACATCACATAAGAAAAGTGTCCACGGCTCGTGGTCTTGCGGTAGTGTTCTTGCTTCCCGCGCACGGGGTCCCAGATTCGATTCCCGGCGGGGTCAGGGATTTTCTCTGCCTCGAGATGACTGGGTGTTGTGTGCCATTCATCATCATTGACTCGCAAGTCGCCGAAGTGGTGTCAACTAAAAAGAACTTGTAATATGGCGGCTGAACTGCCCCGCATGGGGCCTCCCGGCCAACAATGCCATAAAATCACTTAATTTCATAAGAAAAGTGCAAATTGGGTTTCATGTGACCATTGCTTTCAGAAATCATGCTAGTTGGCATGAAGTAGTTCATTCTGTTTGAGAAACCTCATTATGTTTGAGCTCAGAATATGCTCTAAGATTCTACAACAAATGAATGTCAAGGATACTGGACACTAGCTGCTACCTTTCTTGCAGATGAATGTGACATGGGCTTTCTTCCAACAACTAGGCACAGGTTTTGTTAGAGGAATCTATAGTAGATTCTAGTTTTAAAAAAAAATGTACTAATTCAGCACAAATTCACTATAGAATCCGATAGGGATATTGATGGGCCCTGGAGCTTTGTTCAATTTTAACAATTTCAGCTGTTTCTCAATGCCACTGACACTAATATCTATTTCACTCATTTTTCAATGTCATGAAAATTAAATTGGGCAATACTCCAGGATTTTAATTTGTAAAGCAACATTTGAAAATTGAGTTAAGCATTTTTACTTTTGCTCTGCTTTCATCAGTTTGAGTTCCTATCTTGTCCACGACTGCTGGGCACCAACTTTTGTGCCACTAACAAATTTTAAACACGCCCAGAATTTCTTTGAGTTCTGTAGAACATCTTTCAACAGTATCCTGCCACAGCAGTCACTAAAAGCTTCATGAATTGCTCTGTTGACAACTAAGCACGTTTCATTTAGCGTATCTCTATCTACCTCCCTATGCTTTGTTTTACACCTATTATGCAGTAGTCTCTCTTTCTTTAGAAGTTCCTTTACAGTGACTCATATATATTGAAGGGTCCCTCCCATAATGAACTGTTCTACTGGGTACATATCTACAAAGTGCATGACCAACTATTCTTTTAAACTTTAGCTGTAGTTCTTCTACACACTCCTGCCTTGAGCTAGAAGTTTCAAGTTCCTCGCTGAGATATGACTACTTTTTTCCCTAGTATACTGAAAAGGCATATCTTTCTACTTGTTTTAGTTGTACTTTGGTAATCACTTAGTCTACTACTGCTCCATGGTCATTAATACCAGTTTCAATGTGGACGCCCTCAAAGAGTTCAGGTCTATTTCTTGCTGTTGTATTTATAACATTTTCCTTGTGAGTAGGATTTTGAACTATCCATTCTACGTAATTGCGAAAAAGGCATTTAGTAATGATTCACAAGATGTCTTGTCACACCCACCATTAACAAAACCACAATCTTCCCAAGTGATTGTTGGATGGTTCAAGTCTCCTCCAATAATTACAGTATGGTTGGGGAAATTATGTATTAGCGAACCAAGGTTTTCTCTCAAGTTTTTATGTATGTCACGAGGAGAGTCTGTTTCTTGATAGAAGGATCCAATAATGCTTCTTTGTCTGCACAAATCTATGGCTCCAATGTGATATGAATTGATAAAAATTTTCTGTTTCCCTGTCAAATCAAGCTTTTAAATCTCATGAGATACAAGAAAGGTTCTCTTCAGCTGTTATACAAAATGCCACAACAAACGACTTCTTTCTTATACTAACATAATGTCAGCAATGATGTCACCACTGCTCACAGCTAAATATGGCAATATTCAGTCTATGTCACTGAAACAGCTTCAGCCTTATAGCAAGTGGATCTCTTGCTGTACCAAGTTGCAGACAGCTGTCTTTATTGAGGGTGTTTTCTGCAATTTTAATTTCAGTCAATTCTTTTATTACACTATCACTCATCACATGCATCATAAGGTGTTATATTTTTGCTGGGTACCTGAAGACTGATTTAGTGTTCTCTCTTCTGGACCCAGCTACCTTCCCTGTCACTGAGGCACAGAATGTGTAAAACCAAACTTCTTGCTCCATTTTTCAGTGGTGTCTCACTTATACTCGTCATCAGAAATGGCCTTTGGAGTTTGATGGTAATTTTAGGGAGTTTCACAGATGAAGTTTTGAGAGGTGAATCAGTTCTTGTGGCAATTTTTTTCCACCTGAGGTGGCTTTTGCACGATGCTCGAGGACCATCAGGAAAATGAGGTTCTGTGCTGACTCAGGGACTGCAGCTCCTGGTCCAGTCAGGTGAATTTCTTATAAACACTTTGCCTGAGACACCCATTGGTTTAGTGGCATATGAGGACATAAACAAAGGGGTACTGCGTATCTCCCAACTTCATCACAAATCTGATGTCATAAATTCAGTTCCGGTGCTGCATCGACCTACTCAGTTTTCATATCCACATGGACAGAGGACAAATGTGATGTCAGTGTAGAAATAAAAGCAACTAGACTTTTCTGGAGCACCACCAGATAGCCCATGAGGAAATTTACATGTAAACTTTAAAAATAGCTGTGGCACACCACACTTCAGAAAAGAGGCACCAAATTGTACATGGTTGTTATAATTAAACTTTTGCTACTCGAGAGGGCACCAATGACAAATAAGTGATTGGTTGGTTGGTTTAAAAGAGGTGGAAAGCCACCAAACTACAAGGTTCCTAATGTCACAAGTGTGAGAATAAAACAGACGAGACATATAACACAAAACAGAAAGAAAGAACACGAGAACGAAGGAAAGGCAACAAACACTAAAAGGAACAAAAGAAGGCAAGAAAACAGAGAGATGCAAGAAACAGAAGAGAGTAAAACAAGAAAGCAGATGACAGTGGCTGGCCGATCATGAAAATAAAAAGGAGAAGCCAGCCACTCTGCAACACATTAAAACCTCCACCCTAAAGCACTAGAATGGACACAGAGGACATGTGCTAAAACTTAGGTCAAATGATAAAACCCACTCTCACGAATAAAACATAAAACTAAATCAGCCAATGAGGCGTTGTCAGATAAAATGAGTGGCAGCAAGTCCAGTAAGCCATGATTTCATCGCTGGGCAGTCAAAGTTGGACAGTGCACCAGAATATGGGCCACTGTCAACCAGGTGCTGCACCGATACCGAGGTGAGTCTACACGGCACAGGAGGTAGCTGTGGGTTGCCCGGGCATGGTCAATGCAAGGCCAGCAGAGAACCACAGAGTCCCTGCATGAGGCTCTCATTGAAGACTTCCACACATTCCTGGTCCTATTAACGGCTCGCAGTTTGGTTGGTTGGTTGTTTGAGGTTTAAGGGACCAAACAGCAAGGTCATCAGCCCCTTGTTTCAAATATGGTCCATTCCGCTAATGGGACATCTCAAGAAAGTCAGAACAATAAAAGGGAAAAAGCTAAAAACATAAAAGGGCAGTAATGGTAAAAACAAAATGAGGGAAGTCAGCAAGAGAACGAACCCAACGCTATGCTGAAGCAGCATAGGCGAGACCACCTGTGACTTAAAAGGTGCAACCGCGAGAATGTAGAAGTACGTATGGGAAAAGGAGACTAACCAATCCTTAAAAAAAAGGGGTAAAAACAGAGTAAACGGGGAAGAAAAGAGGATCTTGGTCAGGGAGGTGAATCGGGAATCTCCGAACACGGCGTACAGTGGGAGACACCCAAACACTCACCGCCCTGCCCCAACACCAGAGAGAGATTAAAAACCTTAAAACTGAGAATAAAAACCACTTTTCCGGAGGAAACCAAGAACCAGAGAGACCATCCGGGAATCGTCAGCCAACATCAAAGGTAAAGTGTGGGGGAGTCTGTACTTAGCACGCAGAGCCAAAAGAAGGGGGCATTCAACCAAAATGTGGGCTACTGACTGGAAGGCTCCACAACCACAAAGTGGGGGTGGCTCATCACGCAAAAGAAAACCATGGGTCAGCCTGGTATGGCCAATGCGGAGATGACACAGTGTGGTCGAGTCCTTTCAGGAGAGGCAAAAGGAAGAATGCCACGGTCCTGGTGTCACCTTAATTGCACAAAGTTTATTAGACAGGGAAGTAGCCTCCAAAGAATTGGCCCATGACTGCGCGAAGGGGGATTTGATGTGAAGCCGTAAATCCGCTGCAGTAGGGGTTACAGAAAACGGGGGGTAAGTGGCTGCTCCCCCAGCCAAACGATCAGCGAGCTCATTACCCAGGATACCCACATGGCCAGGGACACAAAGGAAGTCAATGGAACAAGCAGCACGGTGAATATGAGCGAGATGGTCATGGATGGCAGAGACCAATGCATGGCGCGAAAAACACTGGTCAATAGCAAGAAGGCCACTCATTGAGTCTGTATATAATAAAACGCGGTTGTGTTGGGACTGTTTAATAAAGGTAAGGGCTTGGGAAACTGCCATCAATTCCGCAGTAAACACCCCACATGTTGGTGGCAGCAGATGATTTTCCGTTCCAACAGAGGACGTGAAGGCATACCCCACATGATCAGCAGATTTAGAGCCATCAGTGTAAAAAACAACAGCATCCTGGAACTCCCATAAAATTTGGTGGAAAAAGGAATGGAACACCACCGGGGGGATGGAATGTTTCGGACCTCGGTGGAGATCCATCCGAATTCGAGGCCGAGGAACTAACCAAGGGGGGGTGGAGGGGAGGGAACGAGGAAGACAGGACAAAGAAGGAAGCTGAAAATAACGGCAAAGAGATGCAAGGCGGGGCCCAACCGGTTAACCCGCCTGTGGGCTGGAGTCGGGTGGGCGACGTCCATAGTCTGGGAACAGGATAGAATAGGAAGGATGAGTGGGAGAGGAACAGATAGCGAGTGCATAAGACACCAGAAGCTGGGACCGCCGAACGGAAAGGGGAGGGGGGATCCCAGCTTCAACCAGGAGACTATCAACAGGGCTAGTAGGGAAGGCACCGGTGACTGGTGGCCAAACGGATACCACGATGGTAGACTGGATCCAGCACGTGCAGTGTGGAAGGAGCAGCTGAACCATAAACTTGACAACCATAGTCCAAGCGAGACAGAACTAGAGCATGATAAAGACGGAGAAGGAGGGAACGGTCCGCACCCCAAGAGGAGTGGGCAAGGAAGCGAAGGACATTGAGTTTACGGAAACATCCTACCTTCAGGAGTCTGATATGGGGCAGCCAAGTGAGTTTGTTGTCGAAAAGAAGACCCAGGAAACGAAACTGTGGGACCACAGGCAATTGTGCATTGAGATAGAGCTCTGGATCAGGGTGGATCGTAGTACGGTGACAGAAGTGGACCACCCGCGATGTTGAAGGAGAGAATTGAAACCCGTGTGAGAGCGTCCATGCAGAGGCACGCCGTATAGCTCCCTGGAGGAGCCGTTCTGCAGATGCCATCGAGGAGGAACTAACCCAAATGCAGAAATCATCCACATACAGAGCAGGGGCGACCTAGGGACCGATAGAGGCCACAAGTCCATCGATAGCAGTGAGGAAAAGAAGTACACTCAAGACAGAACCCTGTGGGTTGCCTGTCTCCTGGGTCCGTGGAGAACTAAAAACAGTACCAACTCGAACTCTGAATGACCGATGGAACAGGAACTGGTGGATAAAAATCGGGAGTGGGCCCCGAAGACCCCACTGATGAAGGGTAAGTAAGATGTGATGGCGCCAGGCCATGTCATAGGCCTTGCGAAGGTCAAAAAACACTGCAACCAAATGGCAGCGCTGGGAAAAAGCCTGCCGCACTGCGAATTCCAAGCGAAGTAAATGATCGAAAGCCACACTGGTAAGGGGACAATAGACCCCGAGATTCGAGGACCCAATTGAGCCGACGGGCTACCATCCATTCAAGTAACTTACAAACAACATTGGTCAAACTAATTGGCTGATAGCTGTCAACAGATAGGGGGACAGGAACCACGATGCTATCCCTCCACTGAGAAGGGAAGTCACCCTGGAGCCAGATACGGTTAAACACCCGAAGAAGATGTTGCCTTTCTGGAGCACTGAGATGTTGAAGCAGTTGGTTATGAATGGAATCTGGGCCAGGGGCCATACCATGAGAAGAAGATAGAGCAGAAAGAAATTCCCATTAAGTAAAAGGTTCGTTGTAAAATTCTGACTCACAAGGGGTGACACATAAGGTGGAAGCTTCAGCCTGGATAGGAGGCTGATGCTGATGCCACTGCAAAACGGGTCGCAAGATGTTCTGCAAGAACTAATGGGTCCGTACAAAGGCCATCTGGGAGGTGAAGGCCTGAGAGGGTGGACTGCCGATGGCAACCTTGGAGAGAGCAAAGTGTAGCCCATAACCATGACAGAGGGACAGTAGAACCAAGGGAAGAAACGAATCGTTCCCAACATATCCGCTTGCTCTGTTTGATTAAATAACGGGCTTAAGTGCGGAGGCGTTTAAAGGTAGCAAGGCTGGCTACAGGTGGGTGCCTCTTAAAGTGTTGCAAAGCTCAACGGCGATCACAGATGGCAATGGCCGTACTCCACCATGGGACTTGCCGGCGACGAAATGGCCCAGATGAGCGCGGGACAGCAAGGCTAGCAGCGCGAACAATCGCGTCAGACACGTCACGTAGGACATCATCAATACAACCCGACAAAGAGGGAGAAAACACGACCTGTGCAGTGTATAGAGGCCAATCGGCACGTTGGAAAGACCAACGAGGTAACCTGTCCACCGGGAAGCAGGAAGGGAACGAGATAATCAATGGGAAATGGTCACTATCACAAAGGACGTCGTGTGGCGACCAGTGTAATGAAGGGAGGAGAGAGGGAGAAGAAAGAGAAAGATCAATGGCAGAAAAGGTACCATGACCGGCACTGAAATGAGTAGGGGAGCCATCATTAAGAAGGCACAAGTCGTAGTCTGCAATAAACTGGTCTATAAGAAGACCTCGTCTAGACGGAAAGGCACTGCCACACAAGGGATGATGAGCATTAAAATCCCCAAGGAGGAGGAAGGGAGGAGGAAGTTGCTAAAGAAGGGCAGTTAAGGCAGCAGGTGTAAGAGTCCTGTCAGGAGGGAGATAAAGATTGCAAACTGTGACCGCAGAGTCTAAGTGGACCCTAACAGCAACCGCTTCCAATGTAGTTTGAAGAGGAATCCATGTGTTAGCAATGTCTGTACGGATTAACGTACAAATGCCACCAGAAGCACGCAGGGGTCTGACCTGATTTCGACAGTAAACAGGGAACCCACAGAGGGTCGGTGAGTGTGCATCAGTAAAATGAGATTCCTGGAGAACCACACAAGCCGCAGAGTAGGACGAAAGAAGGGATTTCAATTCCGAAAGGTGACGATAGTATCCATTACAATTCCATTGGAGAACCACGGAACGATGATTTAAATGGGGGCTGAACAGGCTAAAGCCAGTCATACCGCTGGGTCCCCACCCGTCACCGACAAGGAGGGGGCGACGTCCATGAACAACAGGTCAGAATCTGGTTGTGAAGCTGGGGAAGGAACCTCCGGTGAAACCAGAGGCTCTTTGTCCCGGGACTTATGTTTCTTCTTCTTTTCAGGCTGAGATCGAGGAGGGCTGTGTGGCATAAAGGAGCCAGCTGCAGCAAGATCAGGAACAGAAAGAGACCGGGCGACCTGGGGCCCGACAGACTGCGGCTCTTGCGGCCGTCGTGCGGCAGCAGACCTTTGGCCTGGAAGTTGCGGGGAAGGGGCATGCCGGGAGAGGCGCCCTTGACCGGCAGATGCCGAAGGAGTGGGACACTTCTCCGGCTGGGGAGGGGGAGCAGTGCCCAGAGGAGAAGGTGTGGGAGCCGCAGGGGAGGGGGGGAGGAAGGGGTGAAGATGTAACCAAGGCGTAACTAGGGTGAAGACGTGTATATTTCTTATGGGCCTCTGTGTAGGTTAAACGATTGAGGGACTTATACTCCTGTATCTTCTTTTCCTTCTTATATACTGGGCAATCTGGTGAACGTGGAGAATGACTACCATGACAATTTACAAAAACAGGAGGGGGAACACAGGGACTCCCCTCATGGAGTGGACGTCCACAGTCACCACAGAGAGGGGCCTGTAAACAGCGGGAAGACATGTGTCCAAAACGCGAGCACTTGAAACACCTCATAGGAGGTGGGATGTACGGCTTCACATCACATCGATAAACCATAATCTTAACTTTCTCAGGGAGGGTATCCCCTTCAAAGGCCAGGATAAAGGCACCAGTATCAATGCGATTGCCTTTAGGACCCTTCTGGACACGCCAAACAAAGTGAACACCCCGCCGTCCGAGATTGTCCCGAAGTTCCTCATCAGTTTGAAGGATGAGGTCCCTGTGAAAAATCACACCTTGTACCATATTTAGAGACTGGTGGGGGGGTAATGGACACAGGAATCGTGCCAAGATGGGTACAGGCACGAAGGGCCGCAGATTGGGCAGCTGAAGCAGTTTTGATCAGCAACGAACCCGACCGCATCTTGCTCAGGGAGTCCACTTCGCCAAACTTGTCTTCAATGTGTTCCACAAAGAATAAAGGTTTGGTATTGGTGGAAAGTATCTCCATCAGTCCTGGTGCCAACTAGATAACGGGGGAAAGGTTTCACCCCTAGCCGACGGGCCTGACCCTCTTCCCAGGGGGTAGCCATGGAAGGGAAGGCCGAAGGGGCAAGAGAAGCAGCACTTGAAGCATCAGTTCACACGCAGAGAGACGGCCGCAGAAGAACGGCCAGAGTTCTGGACCCGTATGCGTTTCATGTGCATAGCGTCCACCCTGATACCACCCACTCCGATCAGGGGCTCTCCTCACGGGCACCACCTAGCCACAGCAAGGGCCGTCTGGCACGGCGGCCATTGCCGGGAGTTCCGATGCTCCAGGATCACGAGCAATCACTCCAAGGCATGCATGAGGAGGTCACAGCTCAGGCATCAGGAGTGTGATCCCTGTGTGTTCAGGGGGCTCAACCAAAAGGGTACATAGCGACCCCACCACACGGGCTGGCTACCGTGCTGGCTATGCACCCTAGCATCAGACAACGACATGAAAGAAGAGGTGGAATGTACTAGGAGGGCGCACGTCGGAGACACTAGGTAAGGTGCTCTTCCCCAAATGGCTCACACTACGGAGGAGAAATTTTGTAATGGAGGTCAAACCCCAGAGGGGGACCAAGGAATGCCAAAAGGAGGAGATGATTACGCAACAAAGCCGAATTGTAAAACCAACAGAACCAAGAGGATAGTGGGGGCCAACATAAGCAAGGACACCAAGAGAGGGAGAGGAGAGGGGGACGGGAAAGGAGCAAGGAGGGGAAAGGAGGGGAAAGGAGGGGTAGGGGAAGGAAATGCAGCCCTGGAGAGAAAGAAGGCTGCAATAGCTCGGGACCCCATGCTCGCCAAGCACGTATCCACAAAAGTGTTGTGGGCCCCCTGGGGGAGGCTCGCAGTTTGTTGTGCATACTGAGATTTTGCCATTCCGTCTTCCAAAGCTGAAAAACCTTGTGGTGTAATAACAAACGCAGGTCAGTTGCGAGGATGACCATCTCCAGAAGTGGTTTCCGTGTAGCCTGTTTGGCCAGCCTGTCAGCAAGTTCATTTCCTGGGATTCCTACGTGACCAGGGGTCCAGACAAACACCACTGAACGCTTGGACCATTCCAGGGCACAGATGGACTCCTGGATGGACGCTACCAAAGGATGATGGGGGTAGCACTGGTCAATAGTTTTCAGGCTGCTCAAGGAGTCAGTACAAAAAAGAAAAGACTCCCCAGGGCATGAACGGAGATACTAAAGTGCACAAGAAATAGCCACCAGCTCTGCAGTGAATACGCTGCAGCCATCAGGTAAGGGATGCTGTTCAATATGGCCGCTGTGAACATAGGCAAAGCCAATGTGACCATCAGCCATCGAGCCGTCGGTGTAAACCACTTCAGAGCCCTGGAAAACATCAAGAATGGAGAGGAAGTGACAGCAGAGAGCCGCAGGGTTAACAGAGTCCTTAGGGTCACGTGAAAGGTCCAGACGAAGCTGCGGCTGAAGCATACACCATGTAGGTGTACGTGAACAGATTGTAAGTAGAGGTGGTAAAGGGAAGGATTCCAGTTCGGCGAGAAGGGACCACACACGAACCGCAATTGTTAGCCCCAACCTGAGCCGCTGATGCGGGAGATGGACTGCTGCGGGCATGAAAAGGAGACTGTAATTCAGGTGCCCAGGAGTACTATTAATGTGTGCTGTGTAACTGGTGAGCAGTTTTGCACATCTGATTTGCAATGGAGGGACCCCACCCGCCACCAGTATGCTGATCACTGGACTCATGGACCCATCCTAAAAGCTCCAGTCGCTAGTCGAATCATGCAGTGGTGCACAGGGTCGAGTAAATGCAACACTGACGGAGCTGCTGAACCATAAACAACACTCCCATAGTCAATTCGGGATTCAACAAGGGCTCTGTAGAGCCGCAAGAGTGTAGAGCGATCTGCACCCCAATTGGTGTTGCTCAGGCAATGGAGGGCACTGAGGTGCTGCCAGCACTTTTGCTTAAACTGATGAAGATGAGGAAGCCAAGTCAAACGAGCATTGAAAAGCAGTCCTAAGAATCGATATGTCTCCACTACAGTGAGTGGATCATCATTAGGGTAAAGTTCTGGGTCCGGATGAACGGTACAACACCAACAGAAGTGCATGACACACGCCTTTGCGGCTGAAAACTGGAAGCCGTGGGCTAGAGTCCATGACTGCGCCTTGGGGATGGTTCCCTGTAGGCTATGCTCAGCAACAACAGTACTGGAACAGCAGTACGAAATGTGGAAGTCGTCTGCATACAGAGAAGGTGACACGGAGGCCCCGACAGCTGCTGCTAGACCGTTAATGGCCACTAAAAATAGACACACATTCAATACAGAGCCCTGTGGGACTCCATTCTCCTGGATATGGATGGAACTATGGCAGGCACCAACTTCAACACGAAAAGGACAGAGTGACAGGAAGTTTTGGATAAAAATCAGGAGCGGGCCGCAGAGGCCCCACTCATTCAATGTGGCAAGGATATGATGTCGCCAGGTGGTGTCATGCTTTTCATAAATAAAAAAAAAAGACAGCAATCTGGTGTTGGCATCTGGAAAAGGCTGTTCAGATGGCAGACTCTAGTGACACAAGATTATCAGTGGTAGAGCGCCCATGGCAAAGCCGCCCTGACGTGGAGCCAGTAGGCCCCAGGACCCAACCCA
Organism: Schistocerca nitens; assembly: GCF_023898315.1. Lineage (NCBI taxonomy): Eukaryota > Metazoa > Arthropoda > Insecta > Orthoptera > Acrididae > Schistocerca > Schistocerca nitens. The sequence goes on from NC_064622.1 coordinate 434,587,383, forward strand.
ACTGCCGGCAGCTTACATACTTCTTTGGTGAGGCTGATGGGCCGATAGCTATCCACATCAAACGGGTTTTTACCAGGTTTGAGCACTGGAATGATGGTGCTCTCCCACCATTGCAATGGAAAGACGCCATCACATGAGATCTGGTTGAAGATGGTGAGGAGATGTCTCTTGTAATCAGATGAGAGATGTTTAATCATCTGGCTGTGGATCTGATACGGCCCAGCAGCTGTGTTGGGGCAATGTGCAAGGGCACTGACGTCCTTCCACTCTGTAAATGGGGTGTCATAGGATTCACTGTGGTATGTAGTGAATGAGAGGACGTTCCCTTCCAGCCGCCGTTTGAGAGTGCGAAAGGCTGGGGGTAATTCTCCAACGCAAAGTGCTTGGCAATCATGTTTGTGTTGGTAGAAAACACGCCATTTATGGTTGCACCGGAAACACCTGTTGAAGATGTTTAATCTTTTCCCAGACTTGGGAAGATGACGTATGGCACCCAATGCTCGAGATCTATCTCTCCCAACACTCCTGCTTCCATCGTTTCATAAGTTGGCGAATGCAGGCACGGAGCCGTTTAAAGGCTATGAGATGCTCCAGGGAAGGGAGCCACTTATGCCACTGTAGAGCTCGCTGATGCTCCTTAATTGCATCAGCAACTGCCGATGACCACCAAGGGACTACCTCACACCTAGGGCACCCTAAAGAGCGAGGGATCGCATTTTCTGCCGCGGAAACAATTGTTGTAGTCACCTGCTCAACCACCACAATAATGTTACCGTGTGGGGGAGATTAAACATTGACAGCAGTGGTGAAAGTTTCCCAGTCTGCCTTGTTTAAAGACCATCTGGGCAGGCGTACATGAGCCTGAGCCTGGGGCAGTGACAGGAAGATGGGGAAGTGGTCACTACCACACAGGTCGTCATGTGCTCTCCAGTGGATAGATGGGAGAAGTCCTGGGCTGCAAAGTGATAAATCAATGGCTGAGTAACTACCATGAGCCACACTGAAATGTGTGGTGGCCCCAGTATTTAAGAGGCAGAGGTCAAATTGCGACAGTAAAGTTTCGACATATCTGCCTCGGCCAGTAAGCATAGTACCACCGCACTAACGGTTATGGGCATTAAAATCTCCCAGAAGTAGGAAAGGTTTAGGGAGTTGATCAATCAGTGCAGTACATTCAGTGGTACTGCACCATTTGGAGGAAGATATACATTGTAGACAGTTATTTCCCGTATCGTCCTTATTCTGACAGCCACAGCTTCAAGAGGGGTTTGAAGGGGAACATGTTCACTACAGACTGAGTTTAGCACATAAACGCAAACTCCACCTGACAGTCGATTATAGTCACTACCGTTCCTTTAACATCCCCTATAGCCGCAGAGGGCAGGGGTCTGCATTGCTGGGAACCATGTTTCCTGGAGGGCAATGCAGATAGCTGGTGTAAAGCTTGCTGTAGCTCAGCCAGGCAGTGGAAAAAAAATCACCGCAATTCCATGATGACATCATTGTGAGACTGGGAAGGCATGGAACATTCAATAAGGCAGTTTACGCCTCAGGGTCACCTGCTGACACCAACTTATTGCCTGAGCAGCCTACAGCCATTGTGTCTGAGGGTCTGGCGAGATCTAGGTCCTCAGCGGGTCCCAAAATCTCCACCCCATCCTTAAGAGCCCTTCCTAGCGAGAGAAGCCGAAGAAGACTTACACTTCTCCAGTTTAGAAGTGGGGATGGACATCCCCGATGGTTGGGGGGGGGGGGGGGGGTGTTGCTCCCGAAGTAGGTGGTTCAGGAGCAACTGGGAGGGAAATGCACCCTACCATCAAGGGGGCAGGAATAGTCTTCTGGCTCAGAGGTGACTGGGTTGGTGAAGCTGATGGTGCCAGAATTGTTGTAGTGGCGGCGTAGGATGATGTCATATGCACAGGATGCAAGCATTCAAATTTTTCTCTTAGCCTCAGTGTAGGTCAGTCAGTCCAAGGCCTTGTACTCCATGATTTTCCTTTCTTTATGGAGAATCTTGTAGTCTGGTGGACAAGGCAAATGGTGCTCTCTGCTGTTGACACAGATGGGAGGCAGGGTACATGGAGTATTGGGATGTGATGGGCGTCTGCAATCTCGACATGTGATGCTGGAAGTACAGCAGGAAGACGTAGGCCGAACTTCCTGCACTTAAAGCACCACATCGGGGGAGTGATATAGGGCTTTACATCACAGCAGTAGACCATCACCTTAACCTTCTCGGGCAATGTATCACTCTCGAAGTCTAAGATGAAAGCACCAGTGGCAACATGATTATCCCTCTATGAAGATGGTATCTGTTCTTTTGGACATGTCCGAAAGAACAGATACCATCTTCATATAGTAAGGTTAACCGGCCATTGACCTCCTCCTCCTGTGCTGGATGCACACGCATTGCCCAAACTCTTACAAGATTCAGTAAGATTGTCTGCCATGAGTAATGAGTGCAGTGGGCAGGGGCACTATGAATGTAGTGTGTGGACATTAAGTTAAGAACGTGGGTCTCACGGGGAGCGTGCAAGGGATAAATCCCTGCAGTCGCACTATCCTCTGTGCCCTCAGTGGCTCAGATGGATAGAGCGTCTGCTATGTAAGCAGGAGATCCCGAGTTCGAGCCCCGGTTGGGCACACATTTTCAAACTGTGTGTATCAACAACTGTCAACAGCATAGGGCCTTGATTTAATTATCATTTGATTATCTCTCGCACCCTGGTGGACACGCCGGACAAAATGTACACCTTGTCACTCTAAATTTGCGCCAGCTCATCGTCAGACTGTAAAAGAAGGTCCCTGTGAAATATGATACCCTGGACCATACTTAAGCTCTTATGGGGCGTGATGGTTACAGAAACATCCCCCAGCTTGTCACAAGCAAGTAACGCCCGTGACTGGGCCGAGAATGCTGTTTTGATCAAGACTGACCTAGATCTCATTTTGGACAAGCCCTCCACCTCCCCAAACTTGTCCTCTAAATGCTCAACAAAAAACTGAGGCTTCCCTCTAGCAGCTCTCGAACATACAATGTACTGGGGCGAATAAGATCTGTTGCCATCCTTAGCCTGACATTCCTCCCACGGTGGGGCCATGGAGGGGAACGATTTGGGGTCATACTTCTGTGCATTGAATTGAGCTCGTGAATGCTTAGAGATTGCTGGTGTTTCACCACCAGAAAGAGATGATGGACTACACTTCATTGCGTGTCATCTGCCCTGGTGCCACCCACTCTGACCAGGGGGCCTCCCCATGGACGCCACCCAGTCGCAGCAAAGGCTACCTGGCAGGATGGCCACTGCCAGGAGTCCTGATGCCCCAGGGGGATGGACATCTACACCTTGGCATACACGAGGAGTTAACAGTGCAGGCATCAGCAGAGTGATCCCTGTGTGGTCGGAACTACAACCAACAGGTTACATGGCAGCCCCACCACAATGGTCTGGCTACCGTGCTGGATATGAGGTGCAAAGAAGTCCATGGTCATCGTCGACATAGAAAGCGACACTGCATAGTGAATGGTGGAATACGCACCCAGGAAGGTGTCCTCGCCCAAGAGATGTAGATTGGGTGGGACTGCAATGTGACGACGAGAAAGTGGGCTAAAGGTCTCAATGCACAATGGACACAATGCACCATGTAAGGCACCCTTCCCCAGTTGGGTTGCTCTTCAGGAAAATTTTGAAGAATAGGGGTCAAACCCTATGGGGGACCATCACTTAAAGGTCCAAATGTGTGGAACTCCTTTCAGTTACTTCTTACAACAGGCAGAAATACCTTGGGCCTATTCTTACCACCAGACCCACGGGGGGAGGGGGGGGGGAGGAGGAGGTTAAACAAGTGACTGTAGGACAATGAAACTATATGTGGAAAAGACAGATTGCTACTTACCGTAAATTAGTTGCAGACAGGCAAATTAAAAGACACTTACATAAAGTTTTTGGTTACAGCCTCTATCAGTAAAAAGAGAGACACACGCCATTCATATAAACAAGCAAGCCCATCTCATGCACAAATAACTGTCAACTCCAGCATTCTGGTCCAAGGCGCTAGAGTTGGTGGTCATGTGTGCTTGAGGTGCACTTCCTTGTGTCTACGAATGGTGCATGTCTCTCTTTTACTGATAAAGGCTGTGGCCAAAAGCTTTATATGCCTTAACTGTGCCTGTCTGCAACTTAACATGTCTTCTTTACAGTAAGCAGCAATCTGTCTTTCCTGCATTGTTGATATTCCTACCTGGAGTTCTCATTGTTTGACTTTGCCAAAACTATGTGGAAACATTTGTAAGGACATTTGGAACAGAAAAAGTGAATAACATTGCAAAAAAAAACACAACTGTACAAGTGAGGATAAGGGAAGGTAACACTTTTTAGTTGCATACCATGTTTATATTCCAGGTTGCTCAATGTCATGACCACCGAATCCCCAATAGCCTGAAAATGCAACAGAGATTGCACTACAGCTACCAGAAAGAATGCTCAGCTGTTGTGACACAGCTTGTGCACTGCTTGAAGATCGTACACTGCATCCAGCATTCTCAGCCATGACAGGAGCAATTGCCAAATCACCAGCCAATTGAAACTTTTGAATTATGTTCTTCAGTCATAGTGTGGAAAGAGGACTTCTCCGTATCCCTCTAATGTACTGATACTCTCAAAGAGCAGCAGTACTGATGTTAATTTGATAAAACAGCTTTATGAGTAAGGCCCTGCTCACCTTTTGCAGACCCATGTTGACTGACTGCAACTGTAATGATGCTGATGCTTGTGTTTTAACCCTACATCATTATACCAGTATCGGCACCTAGTGGCAAGTCATGACCACTAACGCTGCAAATCCTACAGAACACAGACTTAACATCATTTTTATAATGTTGGGTACCCATACAGTTTTCCATCGATACTAGCTCAAGTAGCAAAAGTTTAATTATAGCCATACTGTATTTGAAAATACCTCTGTCATTATGAGGAGAAATGATTTTTGAGAAAGCATAATAAAAGAAATGATAGAAATTAAAATACTGGATAAATATTAAAATATTGGAAAATGCTCTTAATACAAGGTGCTGCCTGGAACTTAGTAGTGCAGGATCTGGCCATTACAAGGTTGAAGTACACGGTGTGATGGATATAAGAGATGAATGATGATGTATCTGCCAATGGACTGAGCACTAATGACATCACAGCTGGTGATATGGCTGTATAAGGATGAAGCTATCAAAAAGACTTCAGTTACCTACCATCTGACAATGACTGGAAGCTCATGGGTTTTTAACCACCTGCCGTAAACTGAAAGGCAAAGAATACTCCAATTTTTCCTCGACATTTTTCTTTTTCTGCCTGCTGAATTGATGAGTAAAGGTATCACTCACCATACAGTTCGGACTTTAGCAGTCAACAGGCACATAGAAATGAGTGTAATTATTGTGAAGTATTTTGGAAAATGTCCTCCTTTGGAGTAGATCTTTTTCCTTCCTCCCTCTCTGAGATATGACACTTTTAAAGAAATTTTAAAACTGTAGTTCCGATTCATCACATAATGCAGAGCGCTACTGAGATATAGTTCTGCCTTTAACCTTGGGAGTGTCCGGCAGCTTTGTCATTGCCCACGGCGCATATGCAGATGGCCCTTCAGCAGCTCCCAGCACGGGGCACCAGGAGTGCCACTTTCCTCCAGCTACAAGTGTCTTCTCGCACACGCATACTGCCTGCTCCCAGCATGATAAATTTCGCTGCCGCCACGTGATTATCATCAGTCACGCCTTGCAGCAGTGACAGCAGCAGATACTACCACATGATGGTGTCAAGCAGTTGCATCTATTAAATATTGTGCAAATTACACAATACGATCCGGTGGCAAACACGAGAAGTGTTTTTGCAACAAATCTGTCGGGAAAGCATGAAAAGATACATAGAATATTTAAACATGGATGACACAAGGACAATGTCTTCTTAAAAGGAACAGTGCCTTGATACACTTCACACTATAATTTTTTGTAAAAAACAATTTTTATTTATTTATTTTTTTAATACGAGGGTGGTTCTCGAAAACACTACGAGAGGTCAGTGCTAGCGCAATGAATAGTTCATGTGATATTCATTGGACTGTTGCCTGCAAACATGTGCCACATCAGTGCTCTTGGTTGGTTGGTTGGTTTGTGGGATTAAAGGGACCAGACTGCAACGGTCATCGGTCCCTTGTTCCAAAACTTAAAAACTACCACACAGAGTAAAAAAAAACGGATAATAGAGACAACAGACAACACAGGACAAGAAAAACTCAGACAAAGAACAGACAGAACAAATTAAAATCACACAGAGTGTGGCGGTGGTTGGCCGACCGTAGAATAAAAAAGGAAAAGCCAACCACTGAGAACACATTAAAAACTCAGTTTAAAACCATAGGCCAAAGGCCAGAATCAACACAAAACAATGAAATAAAACATAAACACTCATATTAAATGATAAAAACCCCCTGCCCGAATAAAACGTAAAACTAAGCCAGCCATAGCAGGGTCATCAGTTAAAAGGGCAGGGAGCGTATCAGGCAGCGCAAATGTCTAACTGACCACAGCTAAAAGGGGGCAGGCCAACAAAATGTGGGCCACTGTCAAAGCCGCCCCACAGCGACACAGAGGAGGGTCCTCCCGACGCAGTAAGTAACTGTGCGTCAGCCGGGAGTGGCCAATGTGGAGCCGACAAAGGACGACTGAGTCCCTGCGGTTGGCTCGCATGGATGACCGCCACACAGTCGTCGTCTCCTTAATGGCACGGAGTTTATTGGGCGTGATCCGATCGTGCCATTCAGCGTCCCAAAGCGCAAAAACTTTTTGGCAGAGGACTGCTCGCAAATCAGTCTCTGGGAGGCCAATGTCCAGAGATGGTTTACTGATTGCCTCTTTCGCCAGGCGGTCAACATATTCATTGCCCGGGATACCGACATGACCGGGGGTCCACACAAAGACCACAGAGCAGCCGCAACGGGCAAGACTATGCAGGGAATCCTGGATAGCCATCACCAGACGAGAACGAGGGAAACACAGGTCGAGAGCTCGTAAACCGCTCAGGGAATCGCTACAGATCACGAAGGACTCACCTGAGCAGGAGCGGATATACTCTAGGGTACGAAAGATGGCGACCAGCTCAGCAGTGTAAACGCTGCAGCCAGCCCGCAAGGATCATTGTTCGTAATGGTCCCCTAGAGTTAGTGCATAACCGACACGACCAGCAACCATCGAGCCATCAGTGTAAACAATGCCAGAGCCATGATACATGGCCAGGATGGAATAAAAGTGGTGGCGGAAGGCCTCTGGAGGGACCGAGTCCTTCGGGCCCTGTGCCAAGTCGAGCCGAAGGCAAGGGCGAGGAACACACCATGGGGGTGTACGCAAAGTGGCCCGAAAAGGAGTTGGAACAGTGAAAACCCTAAGCCCGGAGAGAAGCTCTTTGACGCGGACCGCGATCGTACAACCTGACCGGGGCCGACATTCTGGCAGATGGACGACCGATCGCAGGAACAGCAGACGATAGTTTGGATGCCCGGGCAAGCTAAAAACATGGGCAGCATAAGCGGCCAGTAAATTTTGGCGCCTGAACCGCAATGGAGGGACACCTGCCTCCGCAAGTATGCTGTCCACTGGGCTGGTCCAGAAAGCACCAGTGGCAAGGCGTATTCCACTGTGGAGGATTGGGTCCAGCACCTGCAACGCAGATGGGGATGCTGAGCCATAAGCCAGGCTCCCATAATTCAGACAGGACTGGATTAACGCCTGGTAGAGCCGTAACAGGGGAGATCGGTCGGCGCCCCAGCGGGTGTGGCTCAAGCATCTCAGAGCATTTAGATGCCACCAACACGCCTGTTTAAGCTGCCGAATATGAGGCAGCCAAGTCAGCCGGGCATCAAAAACTACACCCAAAAACCTGTGGGTCTCCACCACAGCAAGGAGTTCGTCGGCAAGATAAAGCCGCGGCTCAGGATGGACCGTTCGGCGCCGGCAGAAATGCATAACGCAGGTCTTGGCAGCCGAAAACTGAAAACCATGCACTACAGCCCAAGACTGCGCCTTGCGGATAGCGCCCTGTAGCTGACGTTCAACAGCTGCAATGCCAGTAGAGCTGTAGTAAAGGCAGAAGTCGTCAGCATACAGGGAAGCGGAGACAGAATTTCCCACTGCTGCAGCGAGCCCGTTTATTGCGATTAAAAACAGGCAGACACTGAGGACAGATCCTTGTGGTACCCCGTTCTCCTGGACTCGGGAGGAACTATGAGAGGCCGTGACTTGCACGAGGAAGATACGATACGACAGAAAATTTTGGATAAAGATCGGCAGAGGGCCCCGAAGACCCCATCCATGAAGCGTAGAAAGTATGTGATGACGCCATGTCGTATCATACGCCTTCCGCATGTCGAAAAAGACAGCGACCAGGTGCTGACGGCGGGCAAAGGCAGTACAGATGGCCGACTCCAGACTCACCAGACTGTCGGTGGCAGAGCGACCTTTACGGAACCCACCCTGAGATGGAGCCAGAAGGCCCCGAGACTCCAGTACCCAATTCAAGCGCCGGCTCACCATCCATTCGAGAAGCTTGCGAAGAACGTTGGTGAGGCTAATCGGGCGGTAGCTGTCCACCTCCAAAGGGCTCTTGCCCGGTTTCAAAATGGGGATGGCAATGCTTTCCTGCCATTGCGACGGAAACTCACCCTCGACCCAGAGATGGTTGTAAAGGTCGAGGAGGCGTCACTGGCAGTCCACTGAAAGGTGTTTCAGCATCTGACAGTGAATGCGATCTGGCCCAGGAGCGGTATCAGGGCAAGCGGCAAGGGCGCTGTGAAATTCCCACTCACTGAATGGAGCATTGTAGGATTCAGAATGGTGGGTGCGAAAAGAAAAGCTCCGACGTTCCATCCGCTCTTTAATGGAGCGGAAGGCCAGTGGGTAATTGGAAGAAGTGGAACTAAGAGCAAAATGCTCTGTCAAGCTGTTGGCAAATTTTGTCAGAGTCTGTACAAACTGCTCCATTCAGTGAGAGCGCAGGGATGCTGACAGGGGTCCGATAGCCATAGAGGCATCGGATCTTGGCCCAGACCTGCGATGGAGAGACATGGAGGCCAATGGTGGACACATACCACTCCCAGCACTCCTGCTTGCTTTGGCGGATAAGGAGGTGGGCCCGCGCACGCAGCCGTTTGAAGGTGATGAGGTGTTCAATGCAGGGATGTCGCTTGTGACGCTGCAGTGCCCGCCGGCGATCTTTAATCGCCTCAGCGATCTCAGGCGACCACCAAGTCACAGTCTGCCGCCGAGGGGACCCAGAAGAACTGGGAATGGCAGATTCTGTGGCAGTAACGATGCTGGTGGTCACTGAGTGAACCACCGCATCAAGGTCGTCACTAGAGAGAGGCTCAATAGCGGCAATGGAGGAGAACAAGTCCCAGTCAGCCTTATTCATAGCCCATCTGCTGGGGCGCCCAGAAGAGTGACGCCGTGGCAGTGACAGAAAGATTGGAAAATGGTCACTACCACACAGGTCGTCATGCACACTCCATTGGACAGACGGTAAGAGGCTAGGGCTACAGATCGATAGATCAATGGCGGAGTACGTGCCATGCGCCACACTGAAGTGTGTGGAGGCACCATTATTTAAAATCGAGAGATCAAGCTGTGCCAATAAATGCTCAACGGTGGCGCCTCGACCTGTTGCCACTGACCCACCCTAGAGAGGGTTATGGGCGTTAAAGTCGCCCAGTAACTAGAAAGGTGGCGGCAATTGGGCTATCAGCGCAGCCAGGACATGCTGTGCGACATCACCATCCAGTGGAAGGTAAAGACTGCAGACAGTAACAGCCTGTGGCGTCCACACCCGAACAGCGACAGCCTCTAAAGCTGTATGTAGAGGGACAGACTCGCTGTGAAGAGAGTTAAGGACATATATGCAGACGCCACCAGACACCCTTTCATAAGCTGCCCGGTTCTTATAATAACCCCGATAGCCACGGACGGCAGGGGTTCGCATTGCTGGAAACCAAGTTTCCTCAAGTGCAATGCAGAAGAAAGGGTGAAGGCTGATAAGTTGGCAGAGCTCAGCTAGATGGTGGAAGAAACCGCTGCAGTACCACTGGAGGATGGTATTGTCCATGTCTGAGAAAGGCGTGACTGGACTGGGAAGGCAGATTATGCCGCTGGATCACCTGCTGCCTCCGAATGCGCACCTGTGCTAGTGCTTTCCATGGCGTCTGAGGGACTGGCGAGATCGAGGTCCTCAGCGGACGCCATGATCTCCACCTCGTCCTCAGACGCAGTGCTTGTAGGAAGCGGTGGGATGGGTGCCACCACAATGTCGTTAGCCTTGGGGACTTTCTTCTTCTTCTGTTTCTCTCGCTGTGCCTTCGGTGGTTCAGGCTTGGAGGGCTTCACTGGGTCAGTCTCAGGGACGGACGACGACCGTGAGGCCCTACGACCCTACGACCAGGGACTGGTGGTTGTTTCAGCCACTTGCGGGTGTCTGCTTTTCCACTGGTCGGAACTTACGAAGGTAGGTCCCCAAGGGACCCCTTCCTGGCGAGAGTAGCCGAAGAAGTCTTACTCTTCTCCGGCTGGGAAGGGGGAACTGATGTCCCCGATGGTTGGGGGGGTGTTGCTCCTGAAGAAGATGGAGCAGGAGCAACAGGGAGTGAAGTGCCCCCCACAACCAAGGGGGCTGATGGATTCTGACAGATCTTAGAGCCAACAATAAGTGACGATGGGAGAACCGTTGTTGCAGCAGCGGCGTAGGTCGACGTCATTGCCACAGGATGCAGCCGCTCGTACTTCCGTTTAGCCTCGGCGTAGGTCAGGTGGTCCAGGGTCTTATATTCCATTATCTTTCATTCCTTCTGGAATATCCTACAGTCCGGCGAGCAAGGGGAATGGTGTTCTCCACAGTTAACACAGACGGGAGGCGGAGCACATGGAGTACTGGGATGTGAAGGACGTCCACAATCTCAACATGTGATGCCGGAAGTACAGCGAGATGACATGTGCCCGAACTTCCAGCATTTAAAACACCGCATCGGTGGAGGGATATATGGCTTCACATCACAGCGGTAAACCATCACCTTGACCTTTTCGGGTAAAACATCACCTTCGAAGGCCAAAATGAAGGCACCAGTGGCTACCTGATTATCCCTCGGACCCCGATGGACGCGCCGGACGAAGTGAACACCTCGTCGTTTTAGATTGGCGCGTAGTTCATCGTCGGACTGCAGAAGAAGATCCCTGTGGAATATAATACCCTGGACCATGTTTAAACTCTTATGGGGAGTGATGGTGACGGAAACATCCCCCAACCTGTCGCAAGTGAGCAACCTCCGTGACTGGGCAGAGGATGCTGTTTTGATGAGAACTGACCCAGAGCGCATTTTGGACAAGCCCTCCACCTCCCTGAACTTGTCCTCTAAATGCTCCACAAATAACTGGGGCTTGGTCGACATAAATGATTCCCCATTTACTCGCGTACACACGAGGTACCGGGGTGAATAATATCCACTGCCTTCTTTGGACAAACGTCCCCCCATGGAGTGGCCAGGGAGGGAAATGATCTCTGATCAAATTTCTTTCCATTGAGGTTAGACCTCGATCGCTTAGAGACTGCTGGTGGAGGCCCACCAGCGAGAGATGATGTACCACGCTTCATTGCGGGTCATCCGTCCTGATGCCACCCACTCCGACCAGGGGCTTTCCCCACGGGCGCCACCCAGCCGCAGCAAAGACCACCTGGCAGGATGGCCTTTGCCGGGAGTCCCGATGCCCCAAAGGGATAGGCATCTACTCCTCGGCATACGTGGGGAGGTAGCAGCTCAGGTATCAGCAGTGCGATCCCTGTGTAGTCAGGGGGCTACCACCAAGAGGGTACATGACGACCCCACCACAACGGACTGGCTACCGTGCTGGATGTCGGGTGTCGAAATATCCATGTACATCATCATGAGGGCAAAGATGGAACTGCACAATGGAGGGAAGGGATGCTATCCGGAACACACTGCAGCGGATGTGGCCGGAAGCTCGAAGTCCAACTCCATGAAAATATCAGGTGTGCCAGATCTTAGGGCAAGATGGATTTAAGATGCACCACGTAAGGTGTCCTTCCCCAAATGGTATGCACTAACGGAAAAATTTGGAAATAGAGTGGTCAAACCCCTCAGGGGACCATCACATTAAAGGCCGAAACAGTTGAGACTCCTTTTAGTCGCCTCTTACGACAGGCAGGAATACCGCGGGCCTATTCTTATCCCCGAACCCGCAGGGGGCAGTGCTCTTGGAAGAGAGCTGTGGCAGTGACTTGGTTCTCTTGTTTTTCCTGCGTAGTGATTTGCGAAGATGGGGGGAAAAAAATTATCGAGATTCGAGCAGTGAGTAAGTACTTCATAAAGAAAGGTATGAAAGCAAAGGACATTCATGTCGATTTCCAGAATACACTGGGGGACTCTGCTTCTTCATATTAACTGTTGCCAAGTCGATAAATGAATTTAAATTTGGTCGGGAGAGCTTGGATGGTGATCCGCACAGTAGTCGGCCAAGATGTGTCACCACTCCAGAAATCATTGCAAAAGTGCACAAAATGGTCATGGAGGATCACCGATTAAAAGTTTGTGAAATTGCTCATGTTTGCCAAATGTCATCTGAAAAAGTATATCACATTTTAACCGAAGAATTAGAAATGAAAAAATTATCTGCAAGATGGGTGCCACAACTCTTGACGATGGATCAAAAACACATGAGAATGGACATATCCAAATAATGTTTGGCGCGCTTTAGGAGAAATGAACAAGATTTTTTTTTTGCCGGTTTGAGGCCAAAGATGAAACTTGGGTGCACAATTATACCCCACAGACTCTGCTACCACCAAAGAAAGCAAAGACATTTCCTTTGGTGGAAAAGGTCATGGCATCAGTGTTCTGGGCTGTGAAGGGGATTCTGTTTGTAGATTATCTCCCCACTGGGCAAACAATTACTGGAGAATGCTATGCTAACCTCCTGGACAAGTTGCAACAAAAGATATGCAAAAAAAGAGGCCAGGTTTAGCAAGGAAGAAAGTCATCTTCCATCAAAACAATATGCGCGCGCACACATGTGCCATTGAAGTGGCAAAATTACATTAACTAAGGTATGAATTGTTGCCACATCCACCTTATTCACCCGATATGGCTCCGTCAGACTTCCATCTCTTCCTAAAACTGAAAATTTTTCTTGGTAGATGAAGATTCACTGCAAATGAAGAATTGATAACCGGAGTTGACAACTATTTTGCAGGCCTGGAGGAAACTCATTTTTGAGATGGGATCAAAGCACTGGAACATCGTTGAACCAAGTGCATTAATCTACAAGGAGACTAAATTGAAAAATAAAAAAAATTCCAGAGATGTAAGTACTTTTTTTTCTATTCCGTTCCGAGAACTTTTCAAACCACCCTCATATTTTGAGAGCATGATGATGTGTCTGTGGCAGATACCAAGGAGGATCTTTAAACTCAGGTCAAAACATGGTGCGATTTTCAGCAACGATTTGACCTCTGTTCAAACATCCACAAAACTGAGTGCCTCAAAATGATTCCATTTCCTGGAAATATACAAATTAATGGAAGTCCTCTTACCAAGGTAAGTATCTAGGTTCTTGTCTACAGAGTGAATGAAGATGTGTGAGCAAGAATAAAAGCAAGCTGGATGCAATTCAGAGACCTCACTGGCATTCTTTATGATAAGAAGAGGCCTATTCACCTAAAATCAAAGATATACCAAGTGACTGTGAGGCCAGTTGCATTATATAGTACAAAGTGTTGGTCGTGTGAAGATTTACTGGGCACTCCCTACATGTCATGGAAATACTGATGCTGAGGAAATCACTAGGCACTTCTACAATACATTGATTGACAACTCACTGGAGTGGCTCCAATCAATGAGAAGATCTAAGAATGGGGACTTCTATGGGATGAACACATCACATGGGCACAACATGCTTCAGTCATCAGGTCAGTCTATCACCTCTCCGTTGAGGGCCACAGACAATGTGGAAGACCCAAATTATGGTGGCAATGCACTATAAACACATGTCTAAGACCAAGATGCCTAAATCCACAGGAAGCGTTAGACAGAAAGAAATGGATGCACTGCTCCAAAAGACAGACCACAATCCAATGGGAAGGTGCTAAGAAGAAGAAGAAGAAGAAGAAGAAGAAGAAGAAGAAACTGAATGAATGAATAAGTGAGTGAGTGAGTGAATGAATGACTCCCTTGTTGAATAGGTCTTTATGCAATTTATAATGTTGCAGCTACCACTTGAAAATGGCACAATACACCAAAATCACATTTATAGTGAATAAATAAAGTTTTAACATTACAGATGATGTTTTTACTAAAATATTACAAGACAGTGGACACAAACAGAAATTAACATTTATGCCATGCTTCCACAGTATTGTAATTTTCACAAACGTTAGGGGCATGAAATTCACTTCTTTGTGTAAACTATGATACATTATAATAATTTTTAAGGAACTTCAAGAAATGTAACAAACCTCATATAATCAGAATCACCTCCACCTATGAAGTATGTTGGACCTTCAAAAACTTTTTCTGTTGCTGGAAATGAAGCAATTTCATCAAAAGTGTCTACAAGTGTATCCAGATTTACTTTCCATTTCATCTCACCATTTTCTGCCTGAGTTACATTCATGGCAAGGAACTGACAGACAGCTGGTACCTATAAAAAGTGAAAGAACTGAAAAAAAATGCAGATGATCAAATACGTATTTGGTCTCTGTCACTTACTAAAATACATACTTTTACAATGGGAGACAATTTCTGTTCTATAAGCTTACGAGCAGCTGACATTGACATGCTTTTTCCGAACTTTATTTGCTGCATAGCCTCTAAGTATTTTTTAACTGTGGTGAAACTTGGACTGACTCTCCTTGGAGAAACATCAACTACAACCAGTTTTTCCACAAGTTCTGGCTAAAACAAACACATGTTAAAAACATGTTCCAAGAAATTGGAAAAAGTTGAATAGTGTCTACACACACACACACACACACACACACACACACACACACACACCTTGCAAGTGGTTTGGCAAATAACTACACAAGACGTAATATCTTAGATTTATGATAACACATTTTATTAACAACCTAAACTGAACAATAATACCGTAGATCCTCTTGCACAGTTACTTCAAGAAGATGAAAGTCAGCAGGTTAATATAACATTTATTAGAATTACATAAGACAATATTTAATGATCATTCTCTCTCTCTCTGCAAAGTATTCATTTCTTAAAGAAGTATATACATCTTAGTCAATTGTTTGAAATTAGAAATACAGATGCATGTATTTCTCAGATGAATTCTTTTACAAGAATCTATTTAGCCACAGAGTCACATATATATTGGACTACACTTCCAAATCACATTATTATAATTCTGTGATATTATCTATAGTAATAACGATAAGCTGAATATACAGCTGCTAGACAAGATAAAAGTGACTCAATTGGGTGCTGATGGGTCTTTATGTGCTTTGGTAACCATGCTATCTTCACAGCTCTTATAATCTCTCGGATTACAAAACTGGGAATTGTTAGCCAAAAGTGTACTTTATACTTTTGATCACATTCTTCTAGCTACTTAGTGATCCTTCTAGTTGTGTATGTGAATGCAATACCTTGATAAAAGACCCCGCCCTCCCTCGAGGAGATAACTGTCATGTACAACTGAATGTTATTATTGAGGACAGATTCGTAACTGAATCATCCATGTGTGTCTAGTGTATGGATTGGTAGTAAAAGGTATCAAAATTGTCCTCTTATCATAACAGTACAGTACCCAATTCTGTTCTTCCTGCAGCAACTGCAGAGACATCTCTCTCCAGCATTTGTCAGTCACCATGCCCCTATTCAACTGCCCTACGTAACAAAAATCTTAACTCGATGCAGAATACTAAATGTTTCCATTCAGCTGCAGTCCAACTGTGGTTAGGTGGTTGGTTGGTTAGTTGCCACAGAAAAGCTGTTGCCATGTTACATGCCAAGGTATGGCACTGAATCTACAAAGGTAGCATGGTTCATTGAAAAAGTTGTGGTCACAGGAGTCTGGTTGTCCCCTGGTTCATTTGGACACAGACTTGTTCCACTGTAGAATCCCAGCTGATGTTTATAGTTGACATTCATTTCCCACACCAACACCATATGAGGCTCTACAATTTCCACAATGTTATCTGATATAATTTCAACAAATTTACCTTGTCAGCAATATTGCCCCTGCCTCTTCCCCCACTTAAACTAAAAGCTGATGATTATTCCTTTTTGCAACTATAACTGTTTGTCTTATCCATGACAGCACTAAGTGAAACACATAGACAGCCTTTCAGAACACATGTACAACAACATGGCCAGTGCACATCAGATGACATATCACGTAATGAGCTACGTACCAAGGTGGTCACACCTAAGTGGAGATTATAAAAAATATAACTTGACAGTTTAGGAACCAAGCAAAGTGACGGACTGGCACTCACACAGAATAATGTTTCCACCCCTCTCTGATCGTCCAGGTTTATATTTCCTCTGATTTATTAACTCTTTGAGTAGATCATAGTTGGATTCCATTGGAACTGTTGCACACTCAAAGCCTGTACATCATCTCAAATATTGTCACTGGGACATTAAACTCTAATATATCCTATCATCAATGATAAAGGAATCATTACCTAATTGCTGATGAGTACATTCCAAAACAAGGCTACTTCTTCCAGACAATGTTTTCATGCTAGTCTCCAAGTCATCATTGTTACTGCTGCCAACATTTGCTTTGTAAGCAATGGCTTTAAGAAATTTATTTTGTACAGTTGTGCTAACAAATAAGGGTTCAAAACAGCTAAAATCAAATTTGATGAAGGCAAAGATTCACAGCAACTGTTGGTCCAGGATCAGTACTGTCACAGAACTTACAGTCTTTTATAATGATGAAATATTGTAAAGATGAATTTGGTAGCTATTTTCTGATTCAAAGTTCAATTCCAGTGGGACTTTGTGATGTCATTTCACAAATATGCCAGACAAACATCTGGTTCCTTCTGAAAGTGAACTATTCTAAACTGTACCATTACTTTTGTGTCCTTGTAGCTCATATGTTCTTTTACATCAGTGATAGGTAGCAGTTTACAGTTTACCTAGTTTTTACTTACCTCTCAACCAGCCATTCATTTATTCATGTGTTCCATTGTGCACATCTTAAAAGAATCTTCAGATATGTGAAACAGTTACGGTATACATTACACCAGTGTAGAGGAGATCATTCACAGAACACTAGTAAAAGTTCAGTGCAGTTCATCTGAGATACAAAGGAGGCTCTCCTGACAGCTATCTAACACACTGCCCCATGTCAGCACAAATTATGCGTCACTTGGGTCCAGAGGTCATCCTCGGTTCCTTTCACTTGATGCCCAGTTTGATGAAGGCAACTAGCCACTGCATGTTTTTTTTTTTTTTTTTTTAGGGCGCAAAACTTCTATGGTCATTAGCACCCAGCCCGTGACTTAGGAAACAGTAAAAAACCGAAATTGAAAACCAGCAGCAATGGGAACAAAGTCATAAAATTGGAGAAACTAAAAGCAGAAGGGATGCTTAAAAATCCACTACAGAAAGGGGTTGGTTGTCCCCAAAAAAAGCTTCAAATGACTGACGTCATTTCACTGTCACTAATAAACTGGAGAACGTGGTCGGCTGAGTGCGTGTCATCTGCTAAAATCGACGATAGATCAGGCGATAGCTGTAGACGGGAGCGTAACGGATTAAAATAGGGGCATTCAATTAAAAGGTGTCTTACCGTCCACAGCTGAGAGCAGTGGGGACAGAGTGGGGGAGGATCGCCGCTTAAAAGATGTCGATGGCTAAAAAGACAGTGCCCTATCCGGAGTCTAGCTAAAATTACCTCCTCCCGACGACGCGTTCGGGAGGAAGAGGTCCAAGCGCAAGGAAGAGCTTTCACTTCCCGCAATTTATTATAGGAAAGTGTTGACCAATGTGCATGCCATAAATGAGCAACTTTGCGACATAAACCGCTCCATAGATCGGTGAAGGGAAGCGACTGAATAGCTGGCCGAGGAAGAGAGACTGCAGCCTTGGCCGCTATATCGGCCGCCTCATTCCCACAGATACCAGCGTGTCCCGGGAGCCAGAGGAACGCCACCGACACGCCCCCCAGGTGGAGCAAGCGCAGACAGTCCTGAATCCGGTGGACCAGAGGGTGCACAGGGTAAAGAGCTTGGAGACTGAGGAGAGAGCTGAGAGAATCTGAGCAGATAACATACTGTATCCGCCGATGGCGGCGGATGTAGTGGACAGCCTGGAGAACAGAGTAAAGCTCCGCAGTATACACCGAACACTTGTCGGGAAGCCGAAATTGATTTGGGGTGTCGCCAACAATATAGGCACTCCCTACACCTAACGATGTTTTCGAGCCGTCGGTGTAAATAAATGTGGCGTCCGTCATTTGTGCACATAGAGCAGCAAATGCCCGACGATAAGCAAGTGTAGGGGTACCATCCTTGGGAAATCGACAAAGGTCACGGAGCAGGCAGATCCGGGGACGGAGCCAAGGCGGTGCTGTACCCCAAGTTGTCAAGAAGTATTTAGGAAAGCGGAAGGAAAGAGAATGGAGCAGTTGACGGAAGCGGACTCCCGGGGGTAGTAGGGAGGAGGAGCGGCCTGCATACCCTACATCAAAGGAGGCGGCGTAAAAAAGGTCATGGGCTGGATTAGCAGGTATGGAAGACAGATGGCTAGCATAACGACTTAGAAGGACTGCTCGCCGATTGGACAGCAGAGGTTCAGCAGTCTCAGCATAAAGGCTTTCCACAGGGCTAGTGTAAAAAGCTCCAGACTCTAAACGTAATCCACGGTGGTGGATAGAGTCGAGACGCCGAAGAATAGACAGTCGAGCAGAGGAGTAGACTATGCTTCCATAATCCAATTTCGAGCACACTAAGGCGCGATAGAGGCGGAGAAGGGCCACTCGGTCCGCTCCCCAGGAGGTACCATTCAGGACACGGAGGGTGTTAAGCGATCGCAGACAGCGAGCCGAAAGATAGGAAACGTGGGAGGACCAGCACAGTTTTCTGTCAAACATAAGACCCAAGAATTTAGCGACGTCTGAAAACGGAAGGTTGACAGGTCCTAGATGTAAGGAGGGCGGAAGAAACTCCTTACGTCGCCAAAAATTAACACAAACGGTCTTACTGGGAGAGAAACGGAAGCCTGTTTCGATGCTCCAAGAGTGGAGGCGATCGAGACATCCTTGAAGACGTCGTTCAAGAAGGCTGGTACTTTGAGAGCTGTAGTAGATCGCAAAATCATCCACAAAGAGGGAGCCCGAGACATCAGGAAGGAGACAATCCAAAATTGGATTTATAGCAATGGCAAACATTACAACACTCAGCACGGAGCCCTGGGGTACCCCGTTTTCTTGGGAGAAAGTGCGGGAGAGAGTAGTGTTCACCCGCACCCTAAATGTGCGCTCTGCCATAAATTCGCGAAGAAAAAGGGGCAGCCGGCCTCGAAAGCCCCAAGAGAACAGTGTGCGGAGGATGCCTGTCCTCCAACAGGTATCGTATGCTCTCTCCAGATCAAAAAATATTGCTACCGTTTGGCGTTTCCGGAGAAAATTGTTCATGATATAAGTGGAGAGAGCAACAAGATGGTCAACTGCAGAACGATGCTTTCGGAATCCGCATTGGGCAGGTGTTAAAAGACTGCGGGATTCCAGCCACCAAGCTAAACGGTAATTCACCATACGCTCCAAAACCTTACAGACTCTACTCGTGAGAGAAATGGGGCGATAGCTAGAGGGGTGATGTTTGTCCTTTCCAGGTTTCGGAACGGGAACGACGATAGCTTCCCGCCATCGTTTGGGAAAAGTACTGTCGGTCCAAATTCGATTATAAAGGCGAAGGAGGTAACGCAGACTATGGGTTGATAAATGCAGCAACATTTGGACGTGGATACCATCCGGTCCTGGGGCGGAGGAGCGAGAAGAAGAGAGTGCATGTTGGAGTTCCCGCAAGGAGAAAACAGTATTGTAGCTTTCGCGATTTTGAGAGGAGAAAGCAAGATGTCGCACTTCCACTGCACGTTCCTTCGGGAGAAACGCTGGCGGGTAATTTGAAGAGCTCGAAATCTCGGCAAAGTGCTGACCCAACGAGTTAGAAATTGCGACGGGGTCCACTAATGTGTCATGTGTGACAGTGAGCCCAGAGACCGGGGAGAAACTAGGCGCGCCTGAGAACCGTCGAAGCCGACTCCAAACTTCCGAGGAGGGAGTGAAGGTGTTAAATGAGCTAATAAAGAATTTCCAGCTTGCCTTCTTGCTATCGCGGATGACACGACGGCATCGCGCACGGAGCTGCTTATAGCGGATACAGTTGGCCAAAGTAGGATGGTGGCGGAAAACGCGGAGAGCACGTCGCCGCTCACGTAGTGCATCACGGCATGCCTCGTTCCACCAAGGAACTGGGGGGCGCCGGGGCAATTCGGAGGTGCGTGGTATTGAATGTTCCGCAGCTGTAAGAATAACGTCGGTAATATGTGTGACCTCATCGTCGACGCTGGGAAAGTGACGGTCATCGAATGTCGCTAGAGACGAAAAAAGTGTCCAATCGGCTTGGGCAAACTTCCAGCGTCGCGGACGCATATATGGCTGTTGAGGCTGCAGTCTAAGGACACATGGAAAGTGGTCACTCGAGTGTGTATCATCAAGGGCGAACCATTCGAAGCACCGAGCTAGCGGAACAGTACCGACCGCAAGGTCCAAATGAGATAAATTTGTCGTGGAGGCAGACAAAAATGTAGGGACCCCAGTGTTAAGGCAAACTAGATCTGCTTGGTGGAAGACGTCTAGCAATAGTGAGCCACGTGGACAAGGATGTGGAGATCCCCAAAGCGGGTGGTGGGCATTGAAGTCCCCAACCAGCAAATATGGGGGTGGAAGCTGACCAAGAAGATGAAGGAGATCAGCTCGTGCCATTGGTGTGGACGATGGAATGTATACAGTACAAAGAGAGAACGTGTATCCGGAAAGGGAAAGACGGACGGCGACAGCGTGGAAGGAAGTGTTTAAATGGATTGGGTGATAATGGAGAGTTTCATGGAGAAGAATCATGAGTCCTCCATGTGCTGGAGTGCCTTCAACAGAGGGGAGATCATATCGGACGGACTGAAAATGAGGGAGAACAAAGCGGTCATGGGGACGCAGCTTTGTTTCCTGAAGACAGAAGATGACCGGCAAGTAGGATTGTAAGAGGATCGACAATTCATCCCGATTGGCTCGAATACCGCGGATATTCCAGTGGATAATGGACATAGGGTGAACAGAAAATGGAGGAATGTGACCAAGGTCGCTGTCAACTCAACGACTGCTCTGAGCTTGCGACCGACAGCATGGAATGGCATTCAGCCGAAGGCAGAAGATCCTGATCCATCGGTTGGTCAGGAGCAGCTCCTGCCACCAGCGACTGGCCGGTTGATCGGCCGCCAGCAGTGCGCCTCGGCGACACAGAAGACGGCCGAGGGCGACTTCCGCCAGGTGGTGCTGTAGATGGGACACGCCTTGGCGGAGAAGGAGAGGAACTGGGTTTCTTTGTAGCCTTCTTGGAAGTATGATGTTTAGAGGAAGGAGGAACCGATGGTTGGGAAGTTGCCGTACGTAAAAACTCTTCACGAGTATGCTCTTTTTTCGAAGTCTTGGTGTCTGACTTTTGGGCTCGAGATTTAGCAGAACTCGACGAAGGGTGAGCCAGAGAGTGGGCAGGCGAAAGTGGTGAGGTTGAACGGGCGATCTTTGCGCTGGCCGATCTGACGACCATGGCACTAAAGGTGAGGTCGCAAGTCTGCGTGGCCGCCTCCTTTGTTGGCCGAGGAGACGCAAGGACAGTGCTGTATTTTCCTTTCTGAGGCACGGTGGGCTGTCGACTGGCGAATAATTTTCGAGCAGCAAATGTCGACACCTTTTCCTTTACTCTAATTTCCTGGATGAGCTTTTCGTCCTTAAAAACGGGACAATCTCGAGAGGAAGCGGCGTGGTCACCCATACAGTTGATGCAGCGAGGGGATGGAGGTGGACAAGCACCCTCATGGGCATCCCTGCCACACGTAACACATTTGGCCGGATTGGTACAGGACTGGCTGGTGTGATTGAACCGCTGGCACCAATAGCAACGGGTAGGGTTTGGGACGTAAGGGCGAACGGAAATTATCTCATAGCCGGCTTTGATTTTTGATGGGAGTTGAACTTTGTCAAATGTCAAGAAGACAGTGCGGGTTGGAATGATGTTCGTGTCAACCCTTTTCATAACCCTATGTACAGCCGTTACGCCCTGGTCAGACAGGTAGTGCTGAATTTCTTCGTCAGACAGTCCATCGAGGGAGCGTGTATAAACGACTCCACGCGAGGAATTTAAGGTACGGTGCGGTTCCACCCGGACAGGGAAGGTGTGTAGTAGTGAGGTACGCAGCAATTTTTGTGCCTGGAGGGCACTGACTATTTCTAACAACAGGGTGCCATTCCGTAATCTGGAACAAGACTTTACAGGACCTGCAATTGCGTTGACACCTTTCTGAATAATGAAAGGGTTGACCGTGGAGAAGTCGTGACCTTCGTCAGACCGAGAAACAACAAGGAACTGTGGCAACGATGGAAGAACAGACTGTGGTTGAGACTCAGTGAACTTACGTTTGTGAGCAGACATAGTGGAAGGTGGGGAAACCATTGCAGAAGAATCCCCCATGATTACCGGCGTCTCCGATGGCGCGCTCCTCCCTTGTGGGGGCCCTCTCTGAGGGCACTCCTGCCTTAGGTGATTGTTCACACCTCCCGACAAAAGGACGGAGGGACCAATCGGCACTTTCGGAAGGTATCAGCTCGGGTAATCACCCCTCCCTGGGCCTGGCCATTACCAGGGGGTACGTACGTGACCTACCTGTCTACCCGGGGCGGGGAATTACGCGTTACCCCGTCACCGGCTACGCATGGAAGTGCGTGGGTCGGCCTTCAGACCCGCACAGGGAGGAAGAAAGAGAAAGGGAAAGGAAAGAAGAGGTCTCAAACGCTGCAGCGGAGAAAAGGGTAGAGAGAAGAGGTAAGGAAAAGAGAAGGACAAAGGAAGGATGAAGACTGACAAGCAAGGAAGGCGAAGAATGTGGTACATTTACAAGCGTCCGTCTCCGGACGTAGGCACAAACCGTACCCCCAGAGGGGGAGAAAGGGAAGGAAAGAGCCAGAGGTGAGGGGGGGGGGGGGGCGAAGATGGGGGATGGGGAAGGATGCGGAAAGGGAAGGTATGCAGCCCGGAAAGGAAGGAAGGCCACATCTGCTCGGGGTCCCGTGCTCGCTACGCACGTATCCACAAAAGAGTTGCGGATCCCCTGGGGGGGCCACTGCATGTGACACATAAGCTAAGCTCACTATTTGTAGCGTTGTACACAGAGCTGATAAGGGTCTTTTGGTTTGGAGCAGGGGGGAACAGTCTAAACCAGAGGTTCAGAGGATTCTGCGATGGCATCAGATGCAAATTTTTCCATTCCACTATTGCACGGATGATTATAAGATTTCCCCTTAATAGCCCAGGCATGCACTACATGCAGGAAATGGCTACTAGGGTAGCAGAGTACATATGGCATGCATTTTTTTTTTCTTTCATCTTCTTTAGGTTAGCAGAACCCTCCTCAGGATCAGAGATGAACTGCCTGTTAAAACTGAAGATAAATTAGCCACATTATTATTAAAGAATGCTTGTCCTTGCAGATAGGAAACAGAATGGATTAATAGGCCTATGACATTGGTGAACTGCAGAAGTGTTCATGCCAAGGCCCCAGAATTAGTATCCCTTACTAAAGGTAATAATGCCCAGATAATATTAGAAATAGAAAGTTAGCTGAAACTAGAAGTGAATAGCAATGAAATTCTGAATTCAGAATGGATACCTGTTACAACGATACTTTAGATGCCAAAGCTGAAGGCGTATTTACTGCAGTACAGAATTTGATAATATGTAGTGTTGTTATCATGCATTCCCAATATGCACGGTATTAATCTACATCTACATACATACTCCACAAGCCAGCATATGGTATATGACTACTAGTCACTTCGTTTCCTGTTACATCCCCAAAGAGAAAAAGAAAAACGAATGTCTGTATGCCTCCATAAGCGCCCTAATTTCTCTTACCTTGTCTTCATGGTCTGGTCCAATGACCAGTGCCAATAATAAATAAAAAGCTGCTAATAGTAATGCCTTGCCTAGCCTGGGTTGATGTCATGTGAAACTTAAATAGGTAAATTTTCCTGACCATTTTATTTTTTGATTGCTAAAGGACTTACTACTTCAGTTGTTTAGGGTTTGATTCTTTCCTTAGAATCCATTGTGTTATTAATTATATTGACTGCTGATGTTTTTTTGCAAATGTTAAGATTCTATTTTGCCACCATAAAGTGCAGCATGATGCTCATGTGGTCAGTGGAGAAGAGGGGCCCTTTGATTTGAGCCACTTAAGTCATCCTCAGAGAGAGCATGTTTCTGATATTTCACAACAGTTTCCTGAAGTCCTTACTGACCGGCTAAGGTTTACCAACCGCATTAAATATCAAATTCGATTAACTGATTCCATCCCCATGATTTAGACCCTGTATAGATCGCCACCTCTGAAAATGAAAGCTTCGTCAAATTATTGATCAATTGTTGGTTGATTATGTTATTTGACCATCGGTGTTGTCTTATGCTTCTCCAATTTTCCTGGGGGAGAAGGATATAAGCCATTTGTTGATTACAGGGCTCTTAATCAGAAAGTTGTACTGAATAAGACCCCATGCCTAATTTACATAATTGTTTTTCGTGGTTTTCGGGTGCTAAATTTTTTAATGTCAGTGATTTCAATCAGGCAACTACCAGATGTCATTAGCTGAGGAACCTAGAAGTGTCATTTCGCAATAATTGCAACTTATACAAGTTTAATCATGTGCCATCTGGCCTCGCTACTGGGGCAGCATTATCTTCATGACTACTTTACTCAATGCTGAGGGACCTTAAGTTTTACTGCATTGACAATTACTTAGATGATGTCATATATAGCAAGCGACTTGAGTAACACCTGCATCACTTGTCTTAGATTTTAAGTAGGCTTAAGGAGCCCAGACTCACAGTTAAGCCATCTAAGGTGAATCTTGTCCACAGACAGATTTCATTTTTGGGACATGTTGTCTCGAGTGCAGGCGTGGTCAATGATCAGTCTCGAACACAAGTCATTTATAACTTCAAACCTCCCAGAGATAAGAAAAAAGAGGGGTGTTTCATTATGATGGTAAACTTTTTTAGAATGTATATTCCTAACTTCGCCCTAATAGTTCCACTGCTAAGTCAGCTCTGTAAGAAGAATGACAGTTTCAGTTGGTCATTGGCCCAGCAGGAGGCCTTCGATGCCTTGAAGAAAGCTCTTATGAGTGCACTATTATTGGGGATTCCTGGCTTTAATCGAGAATTTATTGTGCAGACCGATGCTTTCCATTTAGGAGAAACTGCAATGCTTCTTCAGGGGGAACAGGGTGAGTGGAGACCTCTCACATATGCATCACGCAGTTTGTCTGAGGTACAATGTAAGTACTCTGTTCATTAACTGGTAGTGCTGGTTTTTTAGTCTGCACCTGAAAAGTTCCACTTTTATCTGGAGCATAAGTCTTTTGCCTCAAGACAATAAGTGCTGAGTTGATGCTAGCTAAACCACGAAAGATCGGGTGGATCATCCACTGTGCCATCTGAATTTGTGCCTTTAAATTCATGGTCAAATGTACACACAACACACAAAATCAGGTGGCAGATGTGCTGAGTAGGACTGAGTAGGATGTTCCAGGAGGACAAAGGTGGGGGATATCATGAAGAAGTATACTGTGGCTTGGTTGAAGAGATGTTTGCTGTGGTTTTAACAGATGTTCCCTTGCTGTTTGGCAATTTGAAGGAACAGCACCAT
The DNA here is from genome assembly GCF_023898315.1 of Schistocerca nitens. Taxonomy (NCBI): domain Eukaryota; kingdom Metazoa; phylum Arthropoda; class Insecta; order Orthoptera; family Acrididae; genus Schistocerca; species Schistocerca nitens. Next base: position 434,613,432 of record NC_064622.1, read on the forward strand.
CAGGACACTGATTTGGCCCAAGTCTGGGAGAGGATCAACGGGGCAAAGCTGTGGAACTATACCTACTGTCCCACGGTGTTCTTTGCTACTGCACCTGATGTGGTCAGAAACTGAAGATTTGTCTTCCGAAGAGACTTGTTTCAGCCATTTTTAACTATTTGCATGCTTTCCTGTGTTGTGCACATTTTGGACTTAGCTAAAACACTTCACAGCATTAAACACTTTACCTGTAATGGTTTGGTACAGGACGTTAAGTTGATGGCGCAATGCGAGTTGTTTAAGATGGCTAAGCCGAACTCTAACACCCAGCAGGGGTCGTTGAGTTCCTCATGCGAGGACACGCCCATAGATAAGCTGTTTATTAATTATGGGGTCTTTTACCCCGTATAAAAGACAGTTATCGATATATCTTTGTGGCTGTGGACACCTTTAGTCACTTTGTATGACTTTTACCCAGTACATCAATCACAGCGTGCACCACCATTAACCCTCTCACCAGTATTTTCTCCAGTTTTGGTCCACCTATGGCCCTAGTTTCTGAGAATTCAGCCGCATTTCTGTCAGCATCCTTAAAGAAGTTTTGTTTTGACTATGCTATCAAGCATTTTACAACCATACTGTACTAACTGCAGCCATCTTTCGATGAACACATTAACTGCAATTTAAAGGTGGCTTTAATCATATATCACGCAAAGAGTCAATTGTGCTAGGTTAGGTTGGTAAGGTAGTTGGTGTATGCCTTTAATATCACTCTTCATGGGGCGCATAGGCTTATACTTTTCCAGTTGATGTTGGGCTATCCTCTTAATTCTCCACTTTCCAATCTGTGGACGATTGGTGATCTCCTGCCAGAGAAATCTGACCCTTCTGATATTAAGATCAAGTGGAGCAAGCCTGGCATAATATCATCGAGTGCATTACAGACAGGCAAGGAGGCACAACAGGGACAACAAGAGAGGGGAGAAGAGGGGAGAAGAGGGGGGAAGAGGGGGGAGAGGGGGGGAGAGGGGGGGAGAGAGGGGGGAGAGGGGGGAGAGGGGGAGAGAGGGGGGGAGAGGGGGGGAGAGGGGGGAAGAGGGGGGAAGAGAGGGGGGCAAAGGGGGGGAGAGGGGGAGAGGGGGGAGAGGGGGGAGAGGGGGGAGAGGGGGGAGAGGGGGGAGAGGGGGGAGAGGGGGGAGAGGGGGAAGAGGGGGGAGAGGGGGAAGAGGGGGGAGAGGGGGAGAGGGGGAGAGGGGGAGAGGGGGGCGAAAGTGGGGAGGTTGGTTGGTTGGTTGTTTCGGGGAAGGAGACCAGACAGCGAGGTCATCGGTCTCATCAGATTAGGGAAGGACGGGGAAGGAAGTCGGCCGTGCCCTTTGAAAGGAACCATCCCGGCATTTTCCTGGAGCGATTTAGGGAAATCACGGAAAACCTAAATCAGGATGGCCGGACGCGGGATTGAACCGTCGTCCTCCCGAATGCGAGTCCAGTGTCTAACCACTGCGCCACCTCGCTCGGTAAAGTGGGGAGGGGGCGAAAGTGGGGAGGGGGGCGAAAGTGGGGAGGGGGGCGAAAGTGGGGAGGGGGGCGAAAGTGGGGAGGGGGGCGAAAGTGGGGAGGGGGGCGAAAGTGGGGAGGGGGGCGAAAGTGGGGAGGGGGGCGAAAGTGGGGAGGGGGGCGAAAGTGGGGAGGGGGGCGAAAGTGGGGAGGGGGGCGAAAGTGGGGAGGGGGGCGAAAGTGGGGAGGGGGGCGAAAGTGGGGAGTGGGGCGAAAGTGGGGAGAAGGGGGAAAGGGGGGAGAAGGGGGAAAGGGGGGAGAAGGGGGAAAGGGGGAGAGGGGGGGAGAAGGGGAAAAGGGGGGAGAAGGGGAGAAGGGGGGAGATAGGGGAGATGGGGGAGGAGAGAGGGGGTCAGGGGGGAGGAGAGAGCGGGAGGGGGGGAGAGGGGGGGAGGGGGGAGGGGGGAGAAGGGTTGGAGAGGGGGGAGAGGGGGGGAGGGGGGAGGGGGGAGAAGGGTTGGAGAGGGGGAGAGGGGGGAGAAGGGGTGGAGAGGGGCGACAGGGGGAGAGTGGGGGAGAGGGGGGAGAGTGGGGAGAGGGGGGAGAGGGGGGAGAGGGGGAGAGGGGGAGAGGGGGGAGAGGGGGCAGAGGGGCGAGGGGGAGAGGTGGGAGAGGGGGAGAGGTGGGAGAGGGGGAGAGGTGGGAGAGGTGGGAGAGGGGGAGAGGTGGGAGAGGGGGAGAGGTGGGAGAGGGGGAGAGGTGGGAGAGGGGGAGTGGTGGGAGAGGGGGGGCGAAAGTGGGGAGGGGGTGAAAGTGGGGAGGGTGGGCGAAAGTGGGGAGGGGGCGAAAGTGGGGAGGGTGGGCGAAAGTGGGGAGGGTGGGCGAAAGTGGGGAGGGGGCGAAAGTGGGGAGGGCGGGCGAAAGTGGGGAGGGGGGCGAAAGTGGGGAGGGGGGCGAAAGTGGGGAGAAGGGGGAAAGGAGGGAGAAGGGGTGGAGAGGGGGGAGAAGGGGTGGAGAGGGTGGAGAGGGGGGAGAAGGGGGGAGAAGGGGTGGAGAGGGGGGAGAAGGGGTGGAGAGGGGGGAGAAGGGGTGGAGAGGGGCGACAGGGGGAGAGTGGGGGAGAGAGGGGGGAGAGAGGGGGAGAGAGGGGGAGAGAGGGGGAGAGAGGGGGAGAGAGAGGGAGAGAGGGGGAGAGAGGGGGGAGAGGGGGGAGAGGGGGGAGAGGGGGGGAGAGGGGGATAGGGGGGGATAGGGGGAGAGGGGGGAGAGGGGGGAGAGGGGGGAGGGGGGAGAGGGGGGAGAGGGGGAGAGGGGGGAGAGGGGGGAGAGGGGAGGGGGAGAGAGGGGAGGGGGAGAGAGGGGAGGGGGAGAGGGGGGAGAGGGGGAGACGGGGCAGAGGGGGTGAGGGGGAGGGAGGGCGCGACAGAGGGGGGAGGGAGGGCGCGACAGAGGGGGGAGGGAGGGCGCGACAGAGGGGGGAGGGAGGGCGCGACAGAGGGGGGAGGGAGGGCGCGACAGAGGGGGGAGGGAGGGCGCGACAGAGGGGGGAGGGAGGGCGCGACAGAGGGGGGAGGGAGGGCGCGACAGAGGGGGGGGGGAGGGCGCGACAGAGGGGGGAGGGAGGGCGCGACAGAGGGGGGAGGGAGGGCGCGACAGAGGGGGGAGGGAGGGCGCGACAGAGGGGGGAGGGAGGGCGCGACAGAAGGGGGGGGAGGGCGCGACAGGGGGGGGAGGGGGGGCGCGACAGAAGGGGGGGGAGGGGGGGGGAGGGGGGGCGCGACAGAGGGGGGGGAGGGGGGGCGCGACAGAGGGGGGGAGGGGGGGCGCGACAGAGGGGGGGGAGGGAGGGCGCGACAGAGGGGGGGGAGGGAGGGCGCGACAGAGGGGGGGGAGGGAGGGCGCGACAGAGGGGGGGAGGGAAGGCGCGACAGAGGGGGGGGAGGGAGGGCGCGACAGAGGGGGGGAGGGAGGGCGCGACAGAGGGGGGGGAGGGAGGGCGCGACAGAGGGGGGGGGAGGGAGGGCGCGACAGAGGGGGGGGGAGGGAGGGCGCGACAGAGGGGGGGAGGGAGGGCGCGACAGAGGGGGGAGGGAGGGCGCGACAGAGGGGGGAGGGAGGGCGCGACAGAGGGGGGGAGGGAGGGCGCGACAGAGGGGGGGGAGGGCGCGACAGAGGGGGCGGGAGGGAGGGCGCGACAGAGGGGGGGGAGGGAGGGCGCGACAGAGGGGGGGGAGGGAGGGCGCGACAGAGGGGGGGGAGGGAGGGCGCGACAGAGGGGGGAGGGAGGGCGCGACAGAGGGGGGAGGGAGGGCGCGACAGAGGGGGGAGGGAGGGCGCGACAGAGGGGGGAGGGAGGGCGCGACAGAGGGGGGAGGGAGGGCGCGACAGAGGGGGGAGGGAGGGCGCGACAGAGGGGGGAGGGAGGGCGCGACAGAGGGGGGAGGGAGGGCGCGACAGAGGTGGGAGGGAGAAGATCCAATGTAGTCTGGCAAGTCTTATCACAGGATAAGAGAGTGAGAGAACATTACAGGGATACTTGAGAAATTCCACTGAGCTTCATGGAGCAGTTTACTATTGAAATTCTAAGATAGTACAGTCAAGGAAGAATTGGACAACCTATTATTTCCTTGCACATGTCTTGCAAAATGACCACAATGAGAAAATTCGAGAAATTAGAACCAACGCAGATATTTACCGACAATATTTTTCCCACATACCTTTCGCGCCTGGAACTGGGGGGGGGGGGGGGGGGATCATTTAGTGGTATCAGACGCACCTGCTGCTACACATCAGTAGATTGCTTGCAGAGTACTGATGGCAATGTAGATAAGACATATACGCTTTTTCAGGAGGCCCTGTCTCTAATGGGATAGGCTAAGCTTTTGACAGAACTAGAGTAGGACGAGACAGATTGGTTATTCAGGCAGGTCTTGCACATGGACTTCTCTGGAGATATGACCCCTCATCAAGGAGCTGGTAGTGGCAGCAGCATAGGGATGGACCAGCCTATTTGGTAAGTTTGGTGGGCGATGACATCCACTTTAGAAGGGGTGGAAGGGATTGCAGATAACATGTATGATTTCCAGACATGATGGTAGACAGTAAAAGCCTTGGCGAAGGGCAGCTGGTTCTTGTGGGTGGCAGGGTGATTATTTGCTTGTGAGGATATGGCACAGGAAACCTGTGGATTATTTTTTGGGGATGGTACTTGCCTGTGAAGGCCTTTGTGAGAACATCAGCATACTGAACAAGGGAGTTCTCATCAGTGCAGATGTGACATCAGAGTTGGCCAGGCAAAATAGGAGCAAATTTTGGGTATGGAAGGAGTAACAGCTGTCATAATGCATGTACTCTTGGTGGTTAGTGTGCTCAGTGTAGGCAGAGATAGGGATGCGGCCATCCATGGGTTGAAATCTGTGTCCAGGAAGGACAAGGGGAACATTATGGAAAAGGTGTTGAAGCTGCACACGGATGAGGATAGGATGTCTTGCTCCTGGGTACTGATCATGAAGATATCAATGGACCAGAATCAGACAAGGGGTTTGGGGTTTTCAGAGGCTATGGTTTCCTATAGACAGCCCATGTACGGATTGGCATAGGAGGTTGGCCAACAACTACTTACCCTTTCTGGGGAAGATATATAAACAAATCCACACTACAACCAAGGACACTTGCATTATTATTATTATTATTTCTTTCCTGTCTCAGATGTTATGTCTGGTTAAAAATGGAAAGTTACGCAGACCTTGTACAAGCGTGACTTCCTTTTAACTGTACGGTATATGTTATATTGCATTTAGGAACTTTCGGGTGATTGAACATGTATCAATAGTTACGGATTTCTGTAGTTGTATATATAAGTTGGGATGTAGCTGTATTGCATTGATGTACTGGTGGATATTGTGTGGTATGACTCCTGTAGTTGATAGTATAATTGGTATAATGTCAACTTTATCCTGATGCCACATGTCCTTGACTTCCTCAGCCAGTTGGATGTATTTTTCAATTTTTTTCTCCTGTTTTCTTTTGTATATTTGTTGTATTTGGTATGGATATTTCGATTAGTTGTGTTAATTTCTTCTTTTTATTGGTGAGTATGATGTCAGGTTTGTTATGTGGTGTTGTTTTATCTGTTATAATGGTTCTGTTCCAGTATAATTTGTATTCATCATTCTCCAGTACATTTTGTGGTGCATACTTGTATGTGGGAACGTGTTGTTTTATAAGTTTATGTTGTAAGGCAAGCTGTTGATGTATTATTTTTGCTACATTGTCATGTCTTCTGGGGTATTCTGTATTTGCTAGTATTGTACATCCACTTGTGATGTGATCTACTGTTTCTATTTGTTGTTTGCATTTATCTGTTGTGGTATTGGGATCTTTAATAATATGCTTGCTGTAATATCTGGTGTTTATTGTTTGATCCTGTATTGCAATCATGAATCCTTCCATCTCACTGTATATATTGCCTTTTCTTAGCCATGTGTTGGATGCGTCTTGATCAATGTGTGGCTGTGTTAGATGATATGGGTGCTTGCCATGTAGTGTTTTCTTTTTCCAATTTACTTTCTTCGTATCTGTTGATCTTATGTGATCTAAATGGTTATAGAAGCGGTTATAAAATTGCAGTGGTGTAGCCGATGTATTTATATGAGTGACTGCTTTGTGTATTTTGCTAGTTTCTGCTCGTTCTAGAAAGAATTTTCTTAAACTGTCTACCTATCCATAATGTAGGTTTTTTATATCGATAAATCCCCTTCCTTTCTGCTTAATGTGAATCTTTCTGTTGCTGAATGTATGTGATTTATTCTATATTTGTGGCACTGTGATCGTGTAAGTGTATTGAGTGCTTCTAGGTCTGTGTTACTCCATTTCACTACTCCAAATGAGTAGGTCAATATTGGTATGGCATAAGTATTTATAGCTTTTGTCTTGTTTCTTGCTGTCAATTCTGTTTTCAATATTTTTGTTAGTCTTTGTCTATATTTTTCTTTTAGTTCTTCTTTAATATTTGTATTATCTATTCCTATTTTTTGTCTGTATCCTAGATATTTATAGGCATCTGTTTTCTCCATCACTTCTATGCAGTCGCTATGGTTATCCAATATGTAATCTTCTTGTTTAGTGTGTTTTCCCTTGACTATGCTATTTTTCTTACATTTGTCTGTTCCAAAAGCCATATTTATATCATTGCTGAATACGTCTGTTATCTTTAGTAATTGGTTGAGTTGTTGATTTGTCGCTGCCAATAGTTTTAGATCATCCAAGAATAGCAAATGTGTGATTTTGTGTGGGTATGTTCCAGTAATATTGTATCCATAATTTGTATTATTTAGCATGTTGGATAGTGGGTTCAGAGCAAGGCAGAACCAGAAAGGACTTAATGAGTCTCCTTGGTATATACCACGCTTAATCTGTATTGGCTGTGATGTGATATTATTTGAATTTGTTTGAATATTAAGTGTGGTTTTCCAGTTTTTCATTACTATGTTTAGGAACTGTATCAATTTAGGATCTATTTTGTATATTTCCAATATTTGTAGTAACCATGAGTGGGGTACACTATCAAAAGCTTTTTGGTAATCAATGTATGCGTAGTGTAGCGACCTTTGTTTATTTTTAGCTTGATATGTCACCTCTGCATCTATTATCAGTTGCTCTTTACATCCTCGTGCTCCTTTGCAACAGACTTTTTGTTCTTCATTTATAATTTTGTTCTGTGTTGTATGTGTCATTAATTTCTGTGTAATGACTGAAGTTAATATTTTGTATATTGTTGGTAGGCATGTTATGGGACGATATTTAGCTGGGTTTGCTGTGTCTGCTTGATCTTTAGGTTTCAGATAAGTTATTCCATGTGTAAGTGTATCAGGGAATGTGTATGGGTCTGCAATGTAACTGTTAAATAATTTAGTTAGATGTGAATGTGTTGAGGTGAACTTCTTTAGCCAGAAATTTGCTATTTTATCTTTTCCAGGGGCTTTCCAATTGTGAGTAGAATTAATTGCTTGGGTGACTTCATCTTGCAAAATTATCACTTCAGGCATTTGTGGTATCATCTTGTATGTGTCTGTTTCTGCTTGTATCCACCGTGCATGCCTGTTATGTTGTACCGGGTTTGACCATATGTTGCTCCAGAAGTGTTCCATGTCTGTTATGTTTGGTGGATTGTTTATTTTAATGTGTGTGTTATCTATTGTCTGGTAAAATTTCTTTTGGTTTGTGTTGAATGTTTGGATTTGTTCCCTTCTATTTTCACTTTTTTGTATCTTTTAAGTTGTTTGGCCAATGCTTGTAATTTCTGCTTCTTTTCGTCTAATTGCTCTATCGCTTCTTGTTGTGAGATTTTACCTAACCTTTTTCGGTTTTTTTCTGACATTTCATTTCTTATAAATTGTGTTAGCTGTCCGATGTCTTTTCTCAGTTTTTCTATCCTGATCTGTAGCCTGTGTTGCCATGCTGGTTTTGTGGGTTTCTTCTGTGTGTTAGTTGGTTCTGATCTCTGCCTAGTGTGTATATTTAGTGTAGTGAGTGCTCCTATATAAACCAGTAGTTGTAACTCTTCCATAGTTGTATTTTCATTTATTTTGTTGTGTATGATTGTGTTGATAGTTTTTATTGTTGTTTCGACTTGTGGGTTATTTGGCGGTCTATGCAAGAATGGTCTAATGTCTGTATTTGTGTCTTTGTATTCTATATATGTCAGCCGAGATTTTTCTTCTATATCTAACATGTGTGTCACTTCATGTTCTATTTATTATTATCGTTATTATTATTATTATTATTATTGTGGTAATTATTATTAGACTATTTACAAACTCTTGCAGACAGGGACGTATATCCCTTGACTTGGAGCTGAACTGATATGGAAAAAGTGTCAGTTGGATAAAATAGCTTTAATCCATAACACCAGTGTGGCACAGGCACTCAATTTCTCAGACTTTTTAATAAAAGAGGCAATCGCAATTAGCATTTTAAATAAGATGGACAGAGGCTTTAGTTTATCTGAAGTGTGCGATCTAGTGCTCAATTTGTTTAAATCACATCAGAATATAATTCAATGCTGTTTTTACTCTACAACTACATAAAAATAAAGTCTCAAACTACTGTGATGTGCACGGCAGAGGGTACTTAGCACGGTACCATGTGTTAAGGTTTCTTCCCATTCCAATGGAGTGCAGCAATAATGACTCAAATCTCTCTGTACCTGCTGAAATTACCCTAATTATGCTCTTTTGTGCATCAAACAAATCTGTGACCACTTGTACCACAGTTCTTTGCATACATTTGGTACACTCTTTTCAATCATATTTGGTACAGGGCCCAACAATTGAGCAATATTGTAAGATGTGCTGCACAATTGATCTGTACACAGCGTCCTTCATAGACTGACTGCATTTTCCCAGTCTCCTGCCAATGAACCACAGTTCTCACTCTGTGAATCATTGATATTGCAGTCGTAGGAAGCACTCTTTTTGTTTGTTAAATGCATAATTTACATTGCTGGACATTTATCGCAAGTTACAAATCTTTGCAACACTTTGAAATCTTACCAAAATATGAGAATATTTATGGTCCATATGAACAGGAGTTGGGTGTATGTGTAGTTTAAGAACTGAGCAGTATATTTCATTAATTGGGTGATTAGTGGTATACCACTTTTGTAAAGTTGAGAAGAATATTCCCCAGTTCAGAGTGTGATGAAAGATAGTCTAAGCACTGACAATATTTGTGCAGTTTTTTTCAAACACGGCTTCACTAACGATGACTGCATCATCAGCAGAGAGGCCAAGGTTCCTATTAATATTATCTATCAGATCATTGACATACAACATGAACAACAAGTTCCTGGGACGTGCATGAAGTTACTTTTACTTCTATCGATGACTCTTCATCAACGATAACATACTGCATCCTGCCTACAAAGAAATCCTTAACCTTGTCACAAATTTTGTTTGATACACATGAAATACTTTCACTAACCATCAATGGTGTGGCACCAACTCAAATGTTTTTGGAAGTCAAAAAATACTGCTTCTAACCAATTTACTTAATCCATGGTTTTCAGGATGTTATGTAAGAAAAGTACTGAATAGGTTCACGTAGATAAGTGTTTGCTAATGCATTTTTAGGTTTAGTGTATTGTCTTATGGCTTACTTATAACCTTTTTTATGGTTTGACATGGTCTTTTGGTTGGTCTTAAATTTCTGTGAGACATACTGAGGCTTGAAGTGCACTGTAAAATAATGGCAAGGCTGAGGCACAGAATCTCTCATTCACAGGCAGGTGAGAGCCCAAATAGTTAACAATGAAATCTACACCCAACATACTTTGAACGCAATCAGAGAAGTTGTCAAAACATCAAGGAAGGAAAATGATAATATTAAATCAACTGTAAACACACAAAACTGGAAATCATATGGAAGTAGAATACCTCATACCTGACTTAAGATAATGGATTTTTGTTCTACGGGCCAGTCGTGTGTGAAAATGTGATTATCGAATAGAAATACATCATAAGCTGTTGTAAATAAAAATGCCGTGCTTCACCAACAGCTTGACTGCAGACATTATTTTCTAAGATAAAATATGAAATTAAAACAATGTATCACATACTCACTAAAACTTTAAGACAATTTCATCATACATCAACATGCGTGATCTACACCTACTGTGCTATCTAACAGAACAAGCAAATTACTTACGAGTTAAAGCGATCTTCAGCCTGGTCCTACTCTTGAAATCCTCCAATCTATGAACTGACTTAGCCCATCAGATACAAGGGAACCTAAAGTTTAAAATGGACACTGAAGCAAAGTGCAATTTGGCTTTTTCTCATTATCACTGGCAGGGATGAAAGGAACAATAACTGACAGGGAAAATGAGAACTGAACCCTAGGCTTTTCGATCTATAGTATGACAGTTACTTACTCCTTACAGAGCCACACTATTTACACTCCTTTTTTGGTTCATTTATAACTTTGTAATTGAAGACGTGCAGCCCTCCCATTTTTGCAAAACACTTCTCTTTTACTTTTAAGACTCACAAGCTGTAAAAGAAAACTTTTGCAAAATAGTTACACTTCTTCAATTAAAAAGTTATGAACAAACCACACTAGAAGTAGATGAATGATACAACAAAAGAAAAAGAAGCAATACAATGAATGAGCTTAACAGGAGACCAGCAATTTCCTGGGTTTCCTTAGCTCTTTGAGTACCAGTGGTTACTGCTTGGAATGATGTTGCAAGACAGACGGGCGTCTAGTAGAATAATGAGGTATTGCTATGAATGTGGTGCATTGTAGCAGTTACTCACAGTGTTCAAAGCAATAGGCAGCATGGATGCCGTGTTACATGACAGTAGGAGATTGTGCCACACACCCCCCCCCTTTTTTATGCTGTATTAACGAGACAAAGTAAGTCTATCCAAAGCTATTGTACATAAATTTGAATCTTTACTGCTGCTTTTATGTGAAGTTTTGAAATGAAACAAGTGTGGCAGCATGTAGTTTGAATATAAAATTTATTAAATTTTACATTTATATTTGTTTGTTATTTAGGACTATAATCTGTTTCAGGCATTGGGTGTTCATAGAAGTTTCAAAATGTGGTATTTTGTCTAGGAAACAAGTGCATTTGCTATCAAATATAGTACACAAATTGATGGCTGGTTGAAAACTATGTCGTAAATGCTCTGAAGAGAAACAACCCACTTAAAACAGTTCAGTATTTGTTTTCTGTCAATTTGTTCGTGTATTTGTTGCTTGCTGTGATAATATAGCTTAGTTTTGAGAAAATTTTTAAAATTATATTCCATAGTGAAATCATCTTAATACAACTGAATGTTTATTATTTTTTGCCAATTTCTTCTTTTATTTGTTCCTTACTATGCTGATAAAGCCTGCTTTTGTGAAAAATGTAAAATTATATATTTTTTTATATTGTTGATATGGTACTCAAAAAGTTAACACTAATTATGTGTGGGCACAATCGAGAATGTGAAGATTCACGAGTGGGAAGGAAACATAAAATAATACAGAAGACTGAGAATGAAACACAAATGACGTACAAGACAAATTTATCATGGAAGAATACTAATGTCATTGCCAAGGGTAATTGGAGCACAGCACCTGCTCGGCTTATAAAATATAGAAAAGTAATGGAGGCCCATTACATCATTCAGCAACGCGACAAATGAGGGAAAAAAAAAAAAAAAAAAAAAACATACATAAAAGCAGAGTACTTCGGTTTCCAAAGCATTCAAGGACTCAAACTGAACAGTCGTAAACGATCAAAGTTATCATTTTGTATTTGTAACTTATGAACAATTACAATAAAATGTGTTTCACTCACGTGCGTTAGAGCAAACAGCATCACCACCTTTCCACCCATACTATGTCCAATTGGACATACACGACCCAGTTTAAGTTCATCTACAAACAGACGAAGATCCTCTACCATATGACCGTATGTCATGTCAGGCGAATGTGCACTATCTCCGTGATTCCGTGCGTCTATGGCAATCACCTGTAATAAGGCTTGCTTGGATTATTTGATCTAGGTTTGAAATCATCTAATATGCGAAAAAAGTTGCATAATTTTACATTCCGGTTAATTTTGGAGACTATTGCTTTGGAGACTGAATTCCAGTTCATTCTAGAGCCCATCAACCCGTGCACTATTAACACGGGGGATCCAGAACTACTTCCCTCTTTGCTGTAAATCGAATATGCGAGGCGAACAGATGTTGATCTGTAACGAATAAAACCTATGATAATTCTAACTCTGTCAGCTAATTACAGTATTAAATTACTATGCAATGTAAACTCACTGTTCGCGGTATAGTGTCTTGTTCCTGCTATTGTAGTTGATTGCATTTTCTATATGTCGATACGCGTTCACACCAAGTGTGTTTTGAATAAACAAACACCGTAGGCCGGCGTAACGTGTAAATACAGAGCCCATTCCCATTGTACCAGCAGTTGCGAGAACTGTGTAACATCAAATTTTAGTTACTGCATACAAATGATCGACGCTACCGATTGTCGTCTGCTGATCAGCTGAACCGGAAGATATATATCTGCAAGTGTGTGCTTTGGGTAGGAGGCTACCTTCCTGTGAAAGCAACTGTCTAGTTATATTTTGGATGATTCATTTTATTCATCTTTTGTTTTTTTATTCTACGTTATCTTTCTTGTGTGTGTAGAGAAGACGACGATAGCCAGGCAACTAGGTGTAAACGATATAAGCGCGTTCGTCGCTTAACCAAACGTAATGGCTAGGGAGTATGACCATCTCTTCAAACTACTCATTATAGGCGATAGCGGTGAGTAAAATACAAACTAATAGATTTTCTGTGACAGTTGCCGAAAATCTTACGAATATGTATGGATGTCTAAGAAAAAACATTAGTAACGTTGTCTTTTAAACACAAACTAGGAGTTGGAAAGAGCTCTCTGCTCCTTAGATTTGCGGATAATACATTTTCTGGCAGCTACATCACAACAATTGGCGTAGATTTTAAAATACGAACAGTCGAAGTTGAAGGAGAAAGGGTGAAACTACAGATATGGGATACCGCCGGCCAGGAACGATTTCGAACAATAACTTCTACGTAAGTATGTCTGTTCAGTAAAATCTTTTTTTCGCGTTATAAAGGTAAACACCGTTTCTTATCTGTTCGTCTTACAGTTACTATAGGGGTACTCACGGCGTAATTGTAGTATATGATGTCACAAATGGAGATTCATTCGCAAATGTTAAGAGATGGCTTCATGAAATTGAACAAAACTGTGAAGTGGTGAACAGGATACTCGGTAAGCTGTTGACACATTAAACTGACTAGATCCTTGCATTCATTCTCAAAATTTCTATAGTATGGGTGCACGGAACTTGACAATATATGTTGACAATAGATGCAGTTGTTATCGTAGAAATTTGTTGCACTGTACGCACTGTTCTGACAAATTTCAAGCACTTAATATTAGAAAAATAATGATTTTCATTTACTGTCAGAATTAGTGCTTACATCATGGTTTTGAGATGAAATTTTTATGTGGTAACCTATTATTGTTAAATAGACTTTTTTCTGTACTCATAATATGCATTTATTTGTTGCTTCTTAAAGTTGAGCACGACATAATTTATATGATGATATACATTTCCCAGGCAATTCATAACTAGACTTCAATTTCTGCATCCAGAATTTGTTAGTGTTGGTAGTAATTAGACGGAAATTAGTATTTCACTCATTAAATGTCTGCTGGATTGATGGCTTGAATATTAGCTGAATGTATCACCAAGGAGAGATACTACTGAACTGAAAACAATGCTTTAACACAAAATAGAAGAAAAATCATACTCCACAATTAGTTTGCCTTTTTGTGTAAATTGTTATTGCAATACTTCTTCTGAACTGTACTAAGTATCCAGCAGTGCACTATAGTAATGCAGTACATGCATTAGCCTTTCAAGCACTTCACATTGCGGTAATCGTGTAGTATAAAATAAAAATATATTTTGCACAGTAACAATTTGTGTAGTTGAAACTGATTTCTTTGTGGTGAACAGATAGCGGTTTGACTTGCAGAAATTGTCTTCATAAATGTACTGGTAATTAAATGTGGAGCATGTGGCACTGGCAGTCACTTTTCAATATTTGTTGTGTATCATTTGCAGTTGGCAATAAAAATGACGCACCTGATAGAAAAGTTGTGTTAACCGAAGATGCTCAGAGATTTGCAGATCAGATGGGAATACAGCTTTTTGAAACTAGTGCGAAAGACAACATCAATGTTGAAGAAGTGAGTAGTTCATTTTATTGTTTTGTTTGTGCTGGATCTTGGGAACTCTGTGGCCATCAAGGATTGCTGCTGAAGAACGCAATCGACCACAAATACTTTTAAAAAGATTTAGTGTAATGCCATAAATGGTTTCAGGCTATCACACCCATCTTTGGATGACTAACATTTCCAGTACGTTATTGCTGCCGATGAGTACTTTAATGTAATTGGAAACCTTAGCCATCTGAACATTGGCATGATAGCTCAATGCAGTTAAGGAATTGTAATAAAGCTTTTACAAAGTAATTGCAGCTTTTTCATCAATAGTTAACTTGATGTTTCTAACTACTGAATTATTCTACCTTTCAAACAGTTATGATAAATTGGGTATGTTTCAGATGTTTATGGCGATTACAAGACAAGTTCTGAGGACGAAGAAGGAACGAAAAGAGAGGCAGGCAATTCAGAACAATGACACTGTAAATCTTCGAAAACCAAAACAGAGCAAAAGGAAATGCTGTTAGCATCCTCGAGTACACCTATAAACAGGTACACTTATGGCTCTGTTATTACACTTCAGAAGCCAGTTTTGAACATTATCTTGTAAGGAACTGATTACTGCTAGAGTGCCTAAAATAATAGGATGTTTTGACGTTACCTCTTTAAATGATAATCTAGCTAAATCTTGTAAATCCTATATCATAATGAAATCATAGATTCCCTCTTCGAGAGAGAGAGAGAGAGAGAAATGTGATTACTATATGAAAATTTTTGCTCCTTATTTGAGCTGCAGCTGTTTAAACTGTGCTAGTATCAGCAAACCAGAGAGAGCATCACAAGTAGTGAAATATTTCTGTGCTCTGTGTTGCTACACAACTGATATGCTTGAATGCACTGAGTAAGGGGATCAATATCCTTTAGTTAAATCATGCAAGAAGATAGGTGGCTCAACAGTTTTCGTCCATGATTGAATTAAAAAATGTTTATCCACTTACTCTAAGAGGTGGTTTTTGCTTTGTTTCCAGATGATTTCATCCACACAAACCTTTGACTAAGTCATTTCACCATCACATTTGATACATTTTTGTCTCGCTGCAGAAATGATTCACTTAAATTGGTCCACTTTATAGCACTCACGCCCATAATCACAAAATATTTCTCTCGAAACTCGCAAATATGTGGAAAAAAAAGAAAACAAGACAATGATTTCAATTTTGGCACTAGAAATACAGTGCCTCTTTTCTCACTTCTCATTGCTTATGTCAGTGAGTCATCCCATTGGCTACATGAGACTGGCAGGTTGCCAACCTATGAACAGTACATAAGTCTATTAGTAATCAGCAGTTCAGTGTACAGTGAATGATGATACCCATTAGGGAAATGGCAGCAAGGGGTGGGAAAGAAAATCAGGTGCTCTCAGTGCGTATGCCTGGGAGCTTCATTTAGCATGTTGAAGAGGCTGTTCTAGCATCCATTGAGGGAACAGTGTGCAATCAATTGCAGATTGAGGCCCATGTCAGAACACACAATGCATGTCATCTGGCTCCAAGCTCTGGATCTTTCCAGCAACTGGCAGAGACGGATGAAAAGATCAACCTTGCTCGCAGAGTATCAGCAGAGCTTGCAATTTGCAGCATTGTTCCGGTTCTGAGTTGAGTGGAAGGATTGAACTAGACTTTGAGAGTTCTGTGATAAACTAGGCCACGACTTCCTGAACTTGTATCGTAGAATTGAGAACATAGGGTGTTCCTAAATTGGCCACATGTGTAGTACACATTGGAAACTGCTACTCAAGTAGTTGACTGCTTGTGGGTTGCACAAAAGACTTCTTTTGGATTAGATGACTCCATCTAGACCAGATAACAATAGCTTCCAGGACACAGAAGTGTCAGTATAAGAGCCAAAGCAGTGCCCTTCCTACTGGTGAAAGTATTAAAATCTTGGTGATTAATTGCCACAGCATTAACAACAAAATGCCAGAGTTTTAAACACCCATAAAAAGCAGTGCTCATATAATACGGGTTGCAGAAAGATGGTAAAAATGATTTGGGGAAAATCTAAGTATATATGAAAAGGATACGCTAATGGTAAATGGGGGTGGTGTATTTCCCACTGTAGATCGGAAACGCAAAGCTGCTGAGATAGAAATTGAAACTGCTTTCCAGATTGTCTGAGTAAGACAGTATCAAGGCTGGGCATAAACTTCTAATTGTATCCTTCTGTTGACAACCTGATTCACTTCAGAGTGTAACTCAAAACTTTAGAGAAGGTTTAAGCTCACTGGTACATAATTTCTGCTCATCATTCAGTCAACAGAGGAGACGTTAATCATCCAACAATTAATTGGAAAAATTACAGTTTCGTAAATAGCTGGTGTGGCATGTCGTTCTGTGAAACATTACTAAATACCGTATCTGAGAAATACGTAGAACACACAACTGGATTTTAGGTCCACTTAGTCTGCAAACTACTGCCAAAACATGTTTCACCACCTTTGTCGGTGGAGACGTTTCTTCTGTTTTGTAGAATCTAAAGAAATTTTAAGTAATAAACAATTCTAAATCGGACTGGAAATCCTTATAGAGGCATGAAAGCATTGTGAATATAATTATTAAAAGGAATTTACAAAAGCTGCGGTGGCCGTGCGGTTCTGGCGCTGCAGTCCGGAACCGCGGGACTGCTACGGTCGCAGGTTCGAATCCTGCCTCGGGCATGGGTGTGTGTGATGTCCTTAGGTTAGTTAGGTTTAAGTAGTTCTAAGTTCTAGGGGACTTATGACCTAAGATGTTGAGTCCCATAGTGCTCAGAGCCATTTGAACCATTTTTTTACAAAAGCTGCATGGTTACTTAAGAATGTTCACAAATTTCCTCTTAATTTGTTTATTAAGGCTAATGACATATTAGAAACACCTAAAGCAACAGATGTTATGTTGCAGTTTTTTTACAGACTCGCAGATGCCTTATAAGTCAGTTCTACACGAATAGTTTTCAGGAACGAAACGCTTTTTAACAAAGGAATACAAACCGCTTTAAATATGAATAGTTGATTCTTTGACATAGATGTCAAAGAATGTCATTACCAGAACTCGCAACATAAGCGGTTGCACTGGTCATTACTTGTATGGAACTTGAACGGGTAGGGTCAAACTGTACAATTAATGGTGCTACCTGTTTTTCTATATTTTGGTAATGACAATCTGACGTTTACATTAGAGTCTCGTGTACTTGTATCAAAAATAGTATGTATTCATTTACCACTAAGTGTTTTGTTATTGAATATGACATTTATAAGACATTTATGTCTCTGTAAAAACATTGTATCATCACATGTTACTTTGTCTGTTTATAATAGGACTTCAGATAATCTGTTAAACCTCAAACGTGTCAAGACAGATAATAAACAAATTCATAGAAAATTAGTGACTGTTTTTAAACAACCACACAGCTTTTTTAAACTGTTTCCAGTAATTATATGTAATAATGGTTCTAACAAAATTAAGCGTAAAACAGTTTGTTGTTACCTTAATTTTTCTCTTCCCCCTCCCCCTTTACAGAAACTGCTTTAGGCCTGGTTTTGCCACAATAATTATTACTTAAAAATGTTTACACTTTATGGAACTGAGTAAAAGTGCCCAATGATGATAGCACAAAATGTAGAAACATTTTGGGGCATTTACAGAAAACACTTGTTTGCGAAATACGCATACCTGAAATCCAGTAATTTTGCTGGTAAACATGGCTGCGGCCAACTTCTAAACCAAATTATGTAGAGTAGAATAGATCATTTGCACATTCACTTATGATGGAAAAATATTGCATCTGATGGCAACAAATAGACCTGACCTCTTTGAGGACATCCATACTGAAACTGCTATCAGCGACCATGAGGCAGTTGTAGCAACAGTGATTATCAAGATATAAAGGGCAACTGAAACAAGCAGAAATATTTATATTTTCAGCAAACTGTGCAAAGAGGTGGGAGTGTCATATCTCGGCAAGGAACTCGAAACATTTGATCTGAAGATGAGCATGTAGAGGAACATTGGCTCAAGTTTAGAAGAGTGGTTGACCATCTACTTGGTAGATATGTTCCTAGTAGAACAGTTAATGATGAGAGGGCCCTTCCAACTATTTCATTACTATAAAGAAACTCCTTAAAAAAAAGTGGTAGTTGTTGTTGTTATTGTGGTCTTCAGTCCTGAGACTGGTTTGATGCAGCTCTCCATGCTACTCTAACCTGTGCAAGCTTCTTCATCTCCCAGTACCTACTGCAACCAACATCCTTCTGAATCTGCTTAGTGTCTTCATCTCTTGGTCTCTCTCTACGATTTCTACCCTCCACGCTGCCCTCCAGTACTAAATTGGTGATCCCTTGATGCCTCAGAACATGTCCTACCAACCGATCCCTTCTTCTAGTCAAGTTGTGCCACAAACTTCTCTTCTCCCCAATCCTATTCAATACCTCCTCATTAGTTATATGATCTACCCGTCTAATCTTCAGCATTCTTCTGTAGCACCACATTTCGAAAGCTTCTATTCTCTTCTTGTCTAAACTACTTATCGTCCATATTTCACTTCCATACATGGCTACACTCCATACAAATACTTTCAGAAGTGACGTCCTGACACTTAAATCAATACTCGATGATAACTAATTTCTCCTTCAGAAACGCTTTCCTTGCCATTGCCAGTCTACATTTTATATCCTCTCTCCTTCAACCATCATCAGTTATTTTGCTCCCCAAATAGCAAAACTCCTTTACTACTTTAAGTGTCTCATTTCCTAATCTAATACCCTCAACATCACCCGAATTAATTCGACTACATTCCATTATCCTCGTTTTGCTTTTGTTAATGTTCATCTTGTATCCTCCTTTCAAGACGCTGTCCATTTTGTTCAACTGCTCTTCCAAGTCATTTGCTGTCTCTGACAGAATCACAATGTCATCGGCGAACCTTAAAGTTTTTATTTCTTCTCCATGGATTTTAATACCTACTCCGAATTTTTCTTTTGTTTCCTTTACTGCTTGCTCAATATACAGGTTGAACAACATTGCGGAGAGGCTACAACCCTGTCTGACTCCTTTCCCAACCACTGCCTCCCTTTCATGCCCCTCGACTCTTATAACTGCCATCTGGTTTCTATACAAATTGTAAATAGCCTTTCGCTCCCTGTATTTTACCCCTGCCACCTTCAGAATTTGAAAGAGAGTATTCCAGTCAACATTGTCAAAAGCTTTCTCTAAGTCTACAAATGCTAGAAATGTAGGTTTGCCTTTTCTTAATCTAGCTTCTAAAATAAGTCGTAGGGTTAGTATTGCCTCACGTGTTCCAACATTTCTACGGAATCCAAACTGATCTTCCCCGAAGTTGGCTTCGACCAGTTTTTCCAATCGTCTGTAAAGAATCTGCGTTAGTATTTTGCAGCTGTGACTTATTAATCTGACAGTTCGGTAATTTTCACATCTGTCAACCCCTGCTTTCTTTGTGATTGGAATTATGACATTCTTCTTGAAGTCTGAGGGTATTTCGCCTGTCTCATACATTTTGCTTACCAGATGGTAGAGTTTTGTCAGGACTGGCTCTCCCAAGGCTGTCAGTAGTTCTAATGGAATGTTGTCTAGTCCGGGGGCCTTGTTTCGACTCAGATATTTCAGTGCTCTGTCGAACTCTTGATGCAGTATCATATCTCCCATTTCATCTTCATCTACATCCTCTTCCATTTCCATAATATTGTCCTCAAGTACATCACCGTTGTATAGACCCTCTATATACTCTTTCCATCTTTCTGGTTTCCCTTCTTTGCTTAGAACTGGGTTTCCATCTGAGCTCTTAATATTCATACAAGTGGTTCTCATTTCTCGATATATGAAAAGCATTTCACTCAGTATAGTTTTATTTGGTATGAAGTGAAATTTGTGTCTCGATTGAGGGTTTATTGGTAGGAAGGATGTGTCGTCAACAACGTAGAAGTAACTTTTGGTGTGAAGAAAGCTGCACAAATATTAAGTTAGATCTTGATAAGATTTTGAAGTGGTGCAAAGATTGGCAAGTTGTTTTAAATGTTTGGAAATGTAAAATTGTGCAAGTCACAATATGAATAAAGCTTAATATCCTTATGACTATAATATTAGCGAGTCATAGTTGGAATTGGCCAACTCTTGCAAATACCTCTATTGGGTAACGCTTTGTAGGTATATGAAATTAGATTGTCACAAAGGCTCAGTAGCAGGTAAAGCAGGTGCAGACTTTGCACCATTGGTAAAGGAGTAGGAAAATGGAGTCAGTCTATTAAGGAGATTTCAACACACTCTAGAATATTGCTCATATATGTGGAACCCATATCAATAGGACTAACAGGGGATATTGAGTGTATACAGAGGACAGCATGAATGGTCGCAAATTTGTTTGCTCAGTTGGAGAGGAGATGAAGAAAATTGAGCTGACGTACACTTGAAGATAAATGCAAACTACCCCAGAAAGCCTATTTACAAAGTTTCATGAACCATAGGAATATACAACTACTCTTGTGTCTCACTCCTTCAGGGATTGCAAGAACAAGATTAGATGAGTTACGGTGTGCTTTGAGGTGCTGAACTTTCCAACTGCATGCAATTTTCCAATTGCTCTGTATAAAATCGTGAATCAGTTTTATTTGATCGTTAGAAAAGCTTGTCTTAGAGGAATGGAACAGGAAAGCCAAAAACTTGATTTAGATGCCTTTTTTAATTGACATTTAACATACATAATGCAGAAAATGTGTAAAGCATGTTCAGCATTATAAATGCAGGATAAACGTGCTGATAATTTTTCTGAGTGTTTGCAGCACCATGTCTGTTAGAACAGTCACCATTGTTGTGGCTTCTTTTCATGCAGCATCAGAAAGACGAGCACTGACAGTGGTGCATCCAGCAACAATGCTGGAGAAAGGACTGTCAGCACATTGTCTTTTCAGACAAATCCCAGTTTTGACTACAGCATCATTTTGATGCTTGATGCTCAGAGAACAATTGTTACCAGATTGCATTTGTGATTGTCATCTGAAAGCTAGGGTACATTTGTAGGCTAATAAAACTGATTACAGTATTGCTGGTGCAAGAACCTATATGTTTAAGTGTGCGGGTGAGACTTGAGAACTTGCAAAATGGGGCTTCCAGTGTTCCAGAGCAACAAAGTAAGATTCAGTGGCAAAATAGTAGTGACTTCTGGTGAGCAAATAGCCCAGAAATCATAACTAACACACTGAGTGCCCCATGGCATTGTACAAAAAGAGTTGAAGGCACATATGTGCAATGTCCTGGCTTAAACATTCTTGCTGTGCTCCATATGTAAATGGAATGGAAGTAGTTCTAATAACTATTACAATGGGAAATAACCTCTGCTGTGTATTTTGCAGAGTACGGATATAGATGGGAATAGGAAGAATTACTGCTTAATTGCAACTTTGCCTGCTGTAATTAGTCTAAACTTTTCTTCGCAGTCTTTATGGGAGTGAGGCATAGAGGGCTGAAGTATATTTCTAGATTCTACATTTAATACGGATTCTTGAAATTTCACAGGAAAATTGACATGCTGCCAAATCAGGTTTTTTCAGCATTTCTGTGCTGCTTTCCCACAAGTCAAACAAACCTGTGACAATTTGTGCTGCTCTTTTTTGAATCACTGATATAATTTCTGGTGTAACATGTTCATAATGGTGTGGAAAACTGGCCATCATTTAATATGAAATATTGCTGTGGTAATCTGATTTTGATCCTTGAGTAATTGATCAAGGTGCAAACAACAGGAAAAGATATGTAATAGGAACATTGTGAACTTGAAATCAGTGTTGCCCTAATATTGTGCCACTAAATATCCTGTAGCGGTCCAGCAACTTTCAGAAATATTCTGCAATCTGACTACTGCATTGGATAAGGTAAACTGCTGGCATTTCATAAACTGCCTCCGGCTTCCAATAGGTAAGAAGACATACAAAAACATGATGCTTCAACTTTCCATGGGAAAAATGGAATATATTGCTGCCATTTAAACATGGCCATGCCCACCTCGAGTTGAAAAACATCTGCTGTCGTGGAAAAATCAGTTGCCCTTCAGCCAGTGTAGTAGTCACATCCCCATCAGGGATTACAGAAAAACTGGCATATCATCTCCAGGCTGAACAAAGCAGTCAGTCTTCTGGATACAGGCAACTAACTCTGACACACTCAAAGCCTAGGACTGTCCCACTGATGTGGCTAGGAAATGACATGTTACAATTTGTCCTGGAGGAAAATTCACCTCAGGCCTTGTTATTTTTCTCCACCACATCAAAGCTCAACAAACTGCTGCAAAGTAATTCTGAATTTGTTTTTCCTGCTTTGATTGTTTTGTATTTGTCAAGCAATAAATTGTCACAAAATTGTGCTCTTGCTGCAGCTGTGACAATTGTTTGACAATTAGACTTTTAAATTAAAAGGTATTCTGATGGATCCAGTGACATAATAATTCCATAGTTGTAACTAAAAAGGTATTGACAGAAGAAACCCACATTCGTGTGTGTGGTCGGCTAGCTCTTTCAAGCTCCAGCTAGCAATTTTGACAACTGCAACCACCATTACATTCACTGAGTGCGTGATGTGTGACCACTCCAAACTTCTGGTTTGGCTGTGATGTATACAGTGTGTGTGCGGTAAAAACATGATTAAATCTGTTGTTGTTGTTGTCTTCTGTCCAAAGACTGGTTTGATACAGTTCTCCATGCCACTCTATCCTGTCCAAGCATCTTCATCTCTGAATAACTATTACAGCCTACATCCTTCAGAATCTGTTTACCATATACATCTCTTCTTCTCCCTCCAAGATTTTTACACACCACGCTTCCCTCCAGTACTAAATTGGTGATCCCTTGATGTCTCTGATTATATCCTATGAACCGATCCCTTCTAGTCAGGTTGTGCCACAAATTTCTTTTCTTCCTAGTTTTATTCATTACCTCCACATTAGTTATGTGATCTACCCATTTTATCTTCAGCATTTTTCTGTCGCATCTCGTTTTGGAAGCTCCTATTCTCTTTTTGTCCAAACTGTTTATTGTCCATGTTTCACTTCCATACATAGCTACACTTCAGACAACTACTTTTAGAAAATACTTCCTAATATTTAAGTCTGTTTTTGATTTTAACAAATTTCTCTTCTTCAGAAAAACTTTTCTTGCCATTTCAAGACTCCATTTTACATTTGCTCTACTTCAGCAATCATCAGTTGTTTTGCTGCCCAAATAGCAAAAACTATCTACTACTTTCAAGTATCTCATTTCCTAGTATAATTCCCTCAGCATCATATGACTTAATTTGACTGCATTCTGTTATCCTTGTCTTGCTTTTATTGGTGTTCATCTTATATCCTCCTTTCAAGACACTGTCCATTCTGTTCAAATGCTCTTCCAAGTCTCTGTTTCTGACAGAATTACAATGTCATCAGTAAACCTCAAAGTTTTCATTTCTTCTCCCTCAACTTCAATTCCTTCCTCAAATTTTTCTTTGGTTTGCTTTACTGTTTGCTCAGTCTATGAGATTAATATCATTTATAGGCTACAACCCTGTCTCACTCCCTTCTAAACTACTGCTTCCCTTTCATGCCTCTAGACTCGCCATCTGGTTTCTGTACAAGTTGTAAATAGCCTTTTGCTCCCTGTATTTTAACCTGCTACTTTCAGAATTTCAAAGAGATTATTCCAGTCAATATTGTCAAGCCTTTCTCTAAGTCTACAAACACTATAAACATGTTTTTGTCTTTGTGTAATCTACCTTCTGTGATAAGTGGGTACAATCTATATTGCCTCGTGCTCGCACATTTCTGCAGAATCCAAACTGATTTTCCCCAAAGTCAGCTTCTGTCACCTTTTACATTCTGCTTCTGTAAAGAATTCGTGATAGTTTTTTCCCACCATGACTTATTAAACAGATAGTTTGATAACATTCATACCTGTCAGCACCTACTTTGTTTGGAATTGTAATTATTACATTCTTCTTGAAGTTTGAGGGTATTTCGCCTGTCTTGTACGTCTTGCACACCAAATGGAAGAGTTTTGTGATGGTTGGCTCTCCCAAAACTATTAGTAACTCTGACGGAATGTTGTCTATTCTCAGGACCTTGTTTCAACTTAGGTCTTTCAGTGCTCTGTCAAATTCTTCTCATGGTATCATATCTCCCATATTATCATCATCACCATCATCATCATCATCATCATCTATGTCCTCTTCCATTTCTCTAATACTGCCTTCAAGTTTATCTCACTTATACAGACTCTATATAAATTCCTTCCACTTTTCAGCTTTCCCTTCTTTGCTTAGTTCTAGTTTTCCATCTGAGCTCTTGATATTCGTGCAGCTGCTTCTCTTCTCCGAAGGTCTGTTTAATTTTCCTGTAGATGATATCTGTTTTTGTTACTGAAATATGCTTCTAAATCCTTACCCTCTAGCCATTCCTGCTTGGCAATTTTGTACTTCCTGTCAATCTAATTTTTTAAACTTTTATATTCCCTTTCGCCTGCTTCATTTGCTGCATTTTTAATTTTTCTCCTTTCTCAGTTTAATTCAATCTCTCTTGAGTTATCCAATGATTCCTACCAGGCCTTACCTTTTTGCCTATATGATCCTCTGCTGCCTTCATCATGTAGTCATCTCATTACTGTCCCTATCACGTCTCTGAAAGTTCCTTAGTAAAGAAAACTCCTCACGATTGGTTGCCTCAAAATTATTATTAATATTTGACTAAGACTGGCAGAACTGTTACCCTACTTGCCACGGCCTTTGCACACTAGTGCTGGGGTGTACTAGACAATAATCCAAAGATTTGAGTTTTTTCATGATGGCTGAAAACTTTTCTAGTACTCAGCTCCAGGCTTAAAATTTATGGGAAAGACAAGCTGCCTGTGAATGTAAGGCCCCCCCCCCTTCCAGAAAAAAAGAAAATATCTTTTTCAAGCCACCACACAATGCTGCTCTGAACAACATTATGCACTTAGGATCATTCCATGTAGGTTTTCACGGCCGGCGTCTTCATCAGTAAACACTTAGCCCGGAAGTGTTTACTGATGGACCCTTAGGATCATTTTGTCTACCTGTCCATCTGGATACACAAGTATTCCATCTATTTTCTGTTAGACCCTTTCGCTGTCTCTTTTGTCAGATGTGCTTTCACAAATTCCAGTGGCCTTTCTTGCCACTTCCGCATCTTTCACATTCTGCAGTGATTTGATAATGTGAAAAATGGCAAGTTGCATTCTGGTTTCCAGCCCACATGAAACTGCACATTCCCTTACACCTAGCTATCTAAGTCAGCTCAGAGGCCAGATGAAGGCAACAAGCCACCTGCAATACAGCCGTGCTTGGTAAAACAATGAAAAACCTTCAGTTTAAGGTTAGCTTAACTTTGATTGGCCACTAATGTGGGATTTAATTTCACCTCGCTTCAAAGCCTGACTGGGAATAGTCTCTAATGGTAGTTGGTAGTGCAGAGAAGGGAGAAACAATTCTTACAAAATTGAAACTCGCCATAATCCCTCAAAATAGCTGTGGGCATAATACACATCTACATCTACATACATACTCCATAAACTGCTGTATGGTGCATGGCTGTGGGTACCTTGTTGCACTACTAGTCATTTCCTCTCTGTTCCTCTTGCAAATAGATTGAGCAATAATGACTGTCTAAAACCTTATCTTCGTGATCCTTACGTGAAATGTACTTTGGCTTGCATGCTGATCAAACCTACTGGTAATGTATCTAGCAGCCCGCCTCTGATTTGTTTTGATGTCTTCCTTTAATCCAACCTGGTGGGATCTCAAGCACTCGAATAGTACTCAGGAATAAATCACACTAGTGTTCTACACACCATGTTCTTTATGGGCGAGCTAAACTTTCCCACAATTCTTCCAATAAAGCTACCAACCTGACATGCTCTTTCCATTTCATATCACGTTCCAACATTACGTACGAATATTTAATCGAAGTGACTGACAAGCTGCACTCTGCTAATGCTGTATTTGAATTTTACAGGACTGTTTTCCTACACATCCTTATTCACTTTGATTTTTCTACATTTAGAGCAAGCTGCTATTGATCCCACGAACTAGAAATTTTGTCCAAGTCATCTTGTATATTCCTACAGTCACCCAACAATGACACTTTCCCATACACCACAGTGTCATCAGCAAACAGCTGTAAATTACTGTTCACTCTGTCCACTGGGTCATTTATGTACATAGAGGAGGAGGGGACACAGTCCGGTTACACTTCCATGGGGCAATCCTAGTAATACCCTTGTACCTTGTCGTTAAGGATAACAAACTGGATTTTATTACTTAAGAAGTCTTTAAGTAACTCACGTATTTGGGAACCTAATCCATATGATCTGACCTTCGTCAACAATCTGCAGTGGAGCACCATGTCAAATGCTTTCTGGAAGTCTAGAAATATGGAATCTGCTTGTTACTATACATGGTTAGTAGGATATGTGAGAAAAGGGGAAGCTGAGTTTCACACAAGCAGTGCTTTCTAAATCCGTGCTGATCTGTGGAACAGAAGCTTTTCTGTTTCAAGGAAATTTATTATATTTGAACTTGGGATATGTTCAAGAATGCTGCGGCAAACCGGATGTTGTGGGTATTGGTGTATATTATGTGGGGGTATGTTCTCTTACATTTCTTACATGCTGGTGCTGTGTGCACTTTTCCCATTTGCTTGGGACTTCACACTGGCGATAGATTCACAGTAAATGCAGGCTAAGTAAGGGGCCGTTGCCGCAGGGAACCCCCTGTAAAACCGAATTGGTGTTCCAGCTATGTTAGATGCCTGTCTACACCGTGAATGCTAATTTCTCTCTGTGTGAGAGTCTGTATGTCAGACAATGGTATGATTGTACAATTCTCTTGCGCAATCATTTCCTTCTGCTGTTTTCTGTTGCCACTCCACACTGGTCGACCAGTGACAGGATAGAAACATTTTACCTACTAAATGATTTTTTTTGTGTGATCAGAATTTTCTCAGGCTCTTGGCAAGATCTTTCGCTAAGTTATGATCGCAGAAGTTACTGTATACTTTGTGTATTTCTCTTCATACGGATCTATGAATTTCTACTAATTTTTGCATGTCAACATTTGCGTGCTTTTTTTTTTTATATTAAAAAACTGGGAAGTTAGCAATCTCTGTTTCCTCAGCATTTCCCGTATTTGATTATTAAACTATAGAGGCTGTAGAATGAGATTTTCACTCTGCAGCGGAGTGTGCTCGGATATGAAACTTCCGGGCAGATTAAAACTGTGTGCTGGACTGAGACTCTAACTCGGGTCCTAAGTTAGAGTCTCGGTCCGGCACACAGTTTTAATCCGCCAGGAAGTTTTATAGAGGTTGTTTTCCATCCTTAATCCACATACTTAGCACATATGTCTCCAGACTGTGGTATACAAATTTTAGAATATGCCCGTAATCTCTCTACACCCATCATACTGAAGGTAAATGTCAGTATGTTGGTACACTAAAAACTGCTTAACTGCTTTTTCTAGTGTAAACACTCTCCTGGCCTTCTTGATAGATTAACTTTTAGCAAGCATCATCACTGTGACCATATCGTAATCACTAATCCCCATTTCTGTTCTGACACTGTCGATAAGTGTAGAGCTGTTTGTTGCTACAATGTCTAAAATATTTACATTGTGTGTGGATTGTCTTACTAGTTGTTTGAGGCAGTTTACTGAAAATGTGTTCCGAAGTACTTCACAAGACTGTCATTACCACCTTTGGTGAATCCATAGACATTCCAGTCTATACTAGGTAGGTTAAAGTCGCCTCCAAATTATATTACATGATCTGCGTATTTCCATGATACTGACCATAGATTTTCCTTGAATGACTCTAAAACAGTCACAGCAGAATCAGATGGCTGGTAAAAACATCCACCTGATTTCACCCAAACCTGTTTATATGCATCAAGATAACCTCACTGTCACACTCAAATTCAGCCTAGATAGAGATACTATTTCTGTTAACTGCAGTGAACACACACCCCCTCCTATGGTGTCTAGCCTGTCTTTCTGATGTACATTCCATGAATTGCTAAATATCTCACAGCTTTCTGCTTAAGATCTCAGCCACTCTTGGCCCAAAGAATAATTTGAACATGAGAAATTTCCTGGAGGAACTTTGTCATAAACACTTCATCAATTTACTCTTAAAATTTTGACTGTTGTCGTGTGTCTACTTTATATCTGATCTAATTTCACACTCTGCTTATCAACTGATGAGCATTCATCAGATGACCACGAACAATCGCCTAGCCTTAAAAATTGTGAACTCCACAATTACTCCGCTATTAGAGTAGCTACTTCCTGTGTATAGTGCATCCCTGACCTATCAATTCCCCACCCTGTAACACTGGTCAGAAATCTACAGCCCGGATCATCACAGAATTGATGAAACCTCTTGTTGCAACCCTCCACTTGGCTCCAAACCAAAGGATCCTTATCGACTCTGGGTACAATGTAGCACATTGTGAGCTCTGTTTGCACACCAGGAGTGATGCCAGCTGTCTTCACCAGCAATCTATAGGAACTTAAGGTGTTCTCAGAACCTAAGCAACAGGTGTCGTTGGTGCAGACTTGAACAACTGCAGATTACTGCACCCTGAACCTTTGATAGCCTCAGGCAGGCAAGGCCACTTCTACATCTTGGATGAACCGGGTGCCCCTTCTCCTCCCCCTCTCACCCCCCCCCCCCCCTCCCTTCCCTGCTTCCAGTCGGCACACTGAAAATTGGAATTCTTTCTGGCCTTGGACATTATTTTGCTAATGACTCCATAACACACCTAACATTAGAGCTCCCACTAATTTGTAAACCCCTCTTTCTGTGTGCTTGCTCGGATCTTGCTGAAGGTGCAAGGGTGAATGGATGAGGCCAGACGAGCAGCCTCCACATTGACTCTGCAACTCGAATGACGCGATTGCGTATCGAGGTGCCACATGCCCTGCAGTGAGTGCAGATACCCCACATCAGGTACATTGGAAGGTGCATTGACAGTAGAGCTCATGGGTGAAACAACTTAAGTTTGAGGTGTTCTATGCAATGTGCCAGTTCCTCTACTGCTGCCATACCCCAAGGCAGCAGCCTGCAGACAGCTGACTGTGACCATCAGTGTCTTCAGCCGTTTGTGAACTGTGGTTAGCTCCTGCCGCATCCACACACAGCATGCACACACCGAATCCGTCCTGCTACTTGTAACTTGAGAATTGAGCTAGAGAAACAAACATAAAAAGCTATATTGTGATTCGCTAATCTTCTGGTGCTTCACATATTGAAGCTGATAGCTGACTGACTGTGATCGATAATTGCTGTCAGTCAAAAAGAAATGATGACAGCACAAATGTACACGTGACAATTATAGAAACACAATACTACACAAAAGCATGCAATGTAGTTAAGAATTAAACTTTTTAAACTCACAGTAGCATGCAATTATTTTAAGAATTAAACAGAAAATGCAGACAGAGAAGCTAAATATGCTACTTGTTTGCCTCCTGGTTCTTCAGCCACAAAGGCCAATGGCTGATTGGCTGCGATTGATGGCTAGTGCCCCTCCAAATCACTATGAGGACATAAATAAATTAAAAATACATATTAACAAACAAGGTTCTTTTCCTCCTATGTTAGCAACGATAGACCCTAGTTAACAGCACAAAAGAAACACTACAGAAATTCTGCTACAAAATAGTCAGGAGATATAAATCATTGTATTAATGCGCCCCCCCCCCCCCTCTCTCTCTCTCTCTCTCTCTCTCTCTCTCTCTCTCTCTCTCTCTCTCACACACACACACACACACACACACACACACGCGCGCGCAATATATTCGCTTGGATCACCTCTCGGAGAAGAAAAAAGCCATACAAAGTCTTCTGTCCAAACTGTCTCGTCTGGCACTATCAGTCAAAGAATGGTTGGCAGCACAGTAAAAAGAAGAAGAAGAAGAAGAAGAAGAAGATAGCAAGAATTTACTGCACCACTCAATACAATATTAGTCTATTCACTAGTGACAAAAGCTTGTAGTGGTCAAATGGGTCTTGACTTGAGAACAATATCTCTCGCCTCAGAACAAAAAGTCGCATAAATAAAATATCTATCTTAGAAATTCTTTACGCAGATGATGTATGTATGATGGCTAATTCTCCTGAATCTCTCCAAACATACATGAACCTCCTAAATGACTCCTGCAGAAGATTTGATTTAGTAATAAGCATCACCAAGAGGCAAGTCCTTCAACAACCACCTAGGAGTTCCAATACAGACGACTGCAGTATTAAGCTTGACAATAAACATTTAGAAAATGTCACAATTTAAACATCTAGATAGCCAAATTATAAGCGACAACAGCCTGACAACAGAAATTGCAGCTCGTATAGCCAATGCAGCCTCAGTTTACGGCAAACTGAATCACCAAGTATGGAAATCACATGATCTCAGACTGCAAACTAAAATTGCAGTCTACAAAGCAATAATATTACCAACTTTACTCTACACCTCGGAAACCTGGTGCTGTTATAAAGCTGACAGTAGGAGGCTAGACACCTTTCATCTTCGCTGTGTGAGATCAATTCTCCGCATAAAATGGGAAGACCGTGTTCCAAACATGGAGATTTTGCGTCGTGTGAAATTGCTTGGCATTGAAACTCTCTTAATGAAACATCGACTGAGATTGAGTGGCCATATCATACGCATGGATGACAGTAGACTTCCCAAAGCAGTGTTCTACTCAGAGCTCTCGTGTGGAAAGTGGCGGCTAGGTGGCCAACACCTGAGGTATAGACACCATCAAACGCCACCTCACAACCTGTAGCATTCCGAACAAATGTTGGGAGAAGCTTGCATTGCACCTATCAGAGTGGCGCTCAACTGTACACAAGAGTGTGGAACAATTCAAGCATATCCTCCTAAAGAACCTGGACGATAAATGAAAGCTCCGCAAATCTAAGCCCAAGCCTAATTACATCTATACGTATAATTCCACTGAGCAACTATATTGCTCTTCGTGCAACCGAAACTTCAAAGCAAAGCTTTGCTTTGCAAGCCACATCTGAGCCCGCCACAATACAGACTAAACTACTGACGGAGTCGCATCGCCGGACACGGCGAGGTGAACATCATCATCATCATTCTCTAGTGTAAACTTAATTCTTTTCTTCACTCAAGGTGGTCCTTTCATTGTGTTTGATGGATGAAAACGTTATCCATGCTTCTACATACACTACCCTGTTCTTTACGCAGATGATGTATGTATGATGGCTAATTCTCCTGAATCTCTCCAAACATACATGAACCTCCTGCTTGGTTCCAGTGCGATTAACTCTGCCATCAAGTGAGGTCTGTTGGCCACAGAAGTGTGTTAAAATTGATGCTTGGTAATTGATATGGTGATAAGTTGCGTTGCTAAAATCTGAAAATGGTAATGGGCAAGACTTAACTCTCTTGATTTCAGGTGACACAGATTTTTCCCTGATCAGATCTGCTTCTTTGGCAGCTCTGCTCCTGACCTGTATGGTCTTGTCAATTCAAGATAGTGTAAGCTTGGACAGAGGCTTGACAGGGGGTTTATTGCAGGGCTTAGCAGGTTCTGTTGCATTATACTTTCTCTCTCTTGAGCTAGGTCTCTTTTCATTGTCTATCTTGTATCCTCCTCCTAACATACCACCTAATGTAGGAGCAGTACGATGTACCTGACCACCTTCTTAATCCCAAGTAAGGACTGTGTATGAGTTTCGTGGCTCTCAGCTATATTTTTGAGCTATAAGCATTTAGATGTTGCAAATGCTAATTCAATGCAGCCCTTTTAAAAGGGACATCAATTTGGCAACTAGTTTGTCTTCTGTCAGTGATTGGTAAAGAGTTTTGACGAACTAATCCTACTACTGGTTACGCTCATTCTTTCATGTACTAGTCTGTCCTCAGTATCTTTTCATTTTCTGCATGAGGGACAGAATGGGCTTTCCCCCATACTGTCCCACGTACCAAGTACTACTATAGTTTCGTTTAGTATCATGTTCCAACATTTTCATTTAATTAGAAATAATGTCACCTAAAATTATAAGCTGCTGTTAAGTGTTATTTTATTAATGAGTGCTTTCAAAGGCCATTTCTCAGTACAGCTTGTTTTAACAGTTAAGAGTGGCATTGGAATACTGTGATGTCAAAAAAGCAGCAGTAAACAAAAGGAAATTCTATAGGTAGGAAATTTGCTACTTCCCACTTCTTGTTACAAGCAACCTATAGGAGCCTTTAAACTTCTCAAATTACTCTTTCATACAGGTTTCCTTTCTGGGACTAAAAATATGTGCCTTACTTCACTTTTATTTCCTCCAGTCCATTCTTGCTAATGTAACTCATGATCTGTGATCATTGCCATAGTGATAGATGTGGATGGACAGAATCTGCACCAAAGATTTTGATAATATAGTGTATCACTGCATGTGCCACAATTCTGTGGAGTGGATATAGTTTCCGAAGTTTCCAGAAGGAATCCAATATTGTAAGAATGTGGGCCACCACTCTCCTACCATAATTAAACATCCCATAAAGCGGACGCAGATAATTTTTATCAATCGCTTGGTTATCACACAGTGTGTTTTTCCCCAATAGCTTTCCGTTGTCATCTTACGATGACCCCTAGTGTAGGTGACATTCTACTATGATTTTTGTTGTTTTGCAGCTCAGGTCATTAATGCAACTGTTTGACATAAAACCTGGTCACCAGCTAGGCACTGTAGAGACCAAGCCCGAGCCATTCATGTAAGTGGCCAATAGGACTGGTCTCCCCTCAGAATTCTCAGTCCGGCCATCTGCACAAACTGGAAGTGTCTGGAAGAAGTGTTCTCTTCTTCTCAAGCTGTCACAGTGCTGTATCTGCTCGTGGCCTAGTGGTAAACATGAGATACAGACGTGTAGTCACAATTTTGAGTCCAGTTGTTCCTTTATTATTATTTTTAACCATATTTTGGGTGTCTGCTAAAGGTATCAATATGATGGTATCTCGTAGATAGTTGGTTTCAGTTTCTAATCAACCAGTAATATCAAAACCTTCTTCAAAAGAGCTTGTGATTGCTTCAAGGTCAGAACAGTTCTCACTCAAGTTTCCTCACGCTATAGCGGCCATCTGCCACTAGCTAATTAATGTCGGCAGCCGTCTGTCATCACACCTTGGGCATGTTTCTGCTCTCCCATTGATGATAATAATAACATTGTTTGTTATTGTAGTTTGAATGTCAGGTGTGGGGTGAGTGCTATTCAGTATATCATGTCGGGAAACGATATAACTGTATCAATAATGATCAGATGTTCCATATTCAGGAAGTATCAGTAATTGACATTTGATGAACTATGACCATTTAACATTTTTGCTACATTTGCATTCAATAGGCAAAATTCAGAATTCGGATGTAGGAGTAATGCCTGCTCTAATTCAAAATACAAAATTCAGAAGGGCAACTCTTACTGTGTTTTTACTTCAACTTTGTCAGCTTACTCATTGAGCAGTCCTGTGTGGAATGTTGTTACTGTTGATATGTTATTGTGCATTTATATTAACTTCTTAAAAAAAAAACTTAATAGCTGAGGTATAACAAAGGCATACACTCGAGCCAAGAGCAACATCAGTAGATAATATTGTGCATCTGATGGCACAAAAGGATACTGTGCACTATGAATATGGAATAGCAAAAGTATACACAATTTTATTCCCATTTCTGTAATCAGGCTTAAGGACTAGAGCACAAGTTACTGATAATACTCAGATGCACTGATTGCATATTAAACGCCATAAAACTCTATCAATTATTTTTATCTCGTAAGTGTTCTGAAAACTGAGAAACCATTCACTAGACATGAGATGTGATTCACATTTGTGTAGCATCTCCAGTACTTACCTCAACAGTGAGCTTAGCTGCACCAGCACCCCTATGCACATTAAAAGAAATGAATGTGGATGAAATTATGAAAATGTTATCATATGGTGAGGAGAAAACTATAAAATGATACTCATGCACTCACCCACACCTCACTCGCTACTTATTCTGTTAACATTATGAGTAAACAATAAATATCATCCCCCCGACTGATTATTATATGCCAGTTAAATGCCTGCACCTTTCTGCCAGCAACTTAATTCCTTTTGCAGCACACATCTTGTCGTGGAAGCGATAAACATGTGTTACAGTTCATCACACCATCGTCATGTCGACACCCTCCCACCCGTAATCACTGTGGATGTCTTATAAATTGTGACACTAGACTCAGATTTATACCTACTTTACTTAGTTCTTGTTGTCATCTTTTCTGGCTAGGCATTTTGCTGTTGCTCTGAATACTGTTTTCATTCTTCCAGCCCCACCATTCAGAAAGTAGTGAAAATAAGTGACAGAATAGCCCCTATGATCTAATAAGTAACAATATATTAATAGTTAGTGAAGCTCACAAAACTCAATCAATCGTAGTATTTTTTTGAATGATTTCCTAATGCTTTCAGCTGTCATTATCTTTATTTGATGTAATGTTGTACAGTTTTCGCCATAGGCCGTTTTAAAGCAACTAAAACGGAAGCATTACACAGTAGATGCATTAGTATCACAGGAATTTAACTTAGAAACAAGTCATATACCAAGACATACTAGGCAAATTATAATTTCTTTGATGGTATATTGTGCATGGTGTGCCCTTGCTCCTGTGATTGCATGTAGTTCCCACTTTTTAAAAAAAAAAAAAAAAAAAAAAAAAAAGGCGCTCATTACTTTTGAATAGTTGTTGCAAAGCCCTTGACTCATTCCATGTCGAATTAGCACAGAAAAGTACAATTTTCAACTTAACCATCTTTGATTTTTATCAAATTTGGTGTGTTCATTACACATGACGAGAATGAAAAATGCCAAATTACAGTTTTAAACATTTCTGTTTCTCAGAAACCATTTATAATTTTCAAACATAGGAATTACACAGGCAACGAATAGTTGTCTGGTGCAGTGACCTAGGTTTCAACGACTCAGACTCAGTCTGTTGTTGTTCCTAGTTAGGCATATATGCCAAAGGCTGGAACATGTTTTGTTTTATTTTTGACTTGAGTATATCTGCTTTAATTTCTGACCATTGCCTTCTCGCAGTATAATTTTATGTTTTCTCAAAATTTAATTCTGATGAAGACAGCTTTATAGGTGTCGTAACCTAGGTATGTGTACCAAATAGTTATTTGCAACTGATTGGCTGTGCAATTCTATGTTTGAATACCAAATAACAGAATTTTAGTGCAGAAAAGAAAACGATGAATGGCCACTCAAAGTTCTAAAAATGTGCGGAAAATTTGGCAAACACTGCTGACAAATAAATATGCCTGTATCTTCTGTTCTAATACAGATAGAATAGGTAATTTTGGAAAGATCTTGAAACAAGCTTTTCAGTGGTATGCAAATTCGTCATATTTGAAAAATGTACACAATTAAAGTGATCTTGACCTGGAATATCTCAAAACATGTCACCTTCCAAATTGACAATATATATAACAGAGGGAAACATTCCACGTGGAAAATATATCTAAAAAGAAAGATGATGAGACTTACCAAACAAAAGCGCTGGCAGGTCGATAGACACACAAACAAACACAAATATACACACAAAATTCAAGCTTTCGCAACAAACTGTTGCCTCATCAGGAAAGAGGGGAAGGAGAGGGAAAGACGAAAGGATGTGGGTTTTAAGGGAGAGGATAAGGAGTCATTCCAATCCCGGGAGCGGAAAGACTTACCTTAGGGGGAAAAAAGGACAGGTATACACTCGCGCACACACACACATATCCATCCACACATACAGACACAAGCAGACACATTTAAAGACGTCTGCTTGTGTCTGTATGTGTGGATGGATATGTGTGTGTGTGCGCGAGTGTATACCTGTCCTTTTTTCCCCCTAAGGTAAGTCTTTCCGCTCCCGGGATTGGAATGACTCCTTATCCTCTCCCTTAAAACCCACATCCTTTCGTCTTTCCCTCTCCTTCCCCTCTTTCCTGATGAGGCAACAGTTTGTTGCGAAAGCTTGAATTTTGTGTGTATATTTGTGTTTGTTTGTGTGTCTATCGACCTGCCAGCGCTTTTGTTTGGTAAGTCTCATCATATTTCTTTTATATATATATATATATATATATATATATATATATATATATATATATACTTCTTCATGTTAAACTTTACAGGGTAGTAAAAAGTCAAGGTGGTATGACAATGGGATCAGGAGATATAAATAAATATTTACAGCAGTGTGTTGGATTAGTGCAAAATAAATTGTATTCAGACTCCTAACGATATGACACAAAGCACTGAAAAACATGTTTATTGTTAAAGAGGTGGTGTTACAACAGTGCACAGTAAGATAACCATATAGGCAGGCCAATATCAAACTACCAAACATTGGATGGCAGTTTGGCTGCCACAAGTACACAGATAGTTGCTGCAAAAAGTGTTGTATGTTGAAATTATATAAACCGACTTTGAAGATAATGTATTGCTGTAATCCATTCAGGAAAGATGGACACAACAGATAGAACAAAAATCTACGAAAAGTGCAAATGTGGATGGTTGATAAGATCAGTGGCACAGTGACAAACTACAAAATATGTGATAGACGTAGAAAAAAATTAACTTGCAGGCAAAGGCCCGTGGCTGACCCAACTACATTGAAACAAGTGGAAACAACAAACCTGCATAGTGCCTCAGATAAGTCACACACACCTGTAGCCCCAAAAATTGCTTTAGATGCATTAAATTGTAGTTAAATATCTCTTGGCAAGTCCCCGGTCAAAAGGAAGAGACTGACAGAGAGGGCATATGTGCAGAAAACGTTCGAGCAAGTGTGAGGTATTTCCAAGTAAATACTTACCTAGTATGGAAGAATATGTAGATATGAAATAAATGTTGAGTGTGAAATAACGCAATTGAAAGAGAAATTCAGTACCAGGATGACAAGGAGCAAGAAGATCCAAAGTGTGACAGTTCTTCCATAATGAGAAAAGCAAAACAAATAGTCAAAGAATGTGGTACCTTAGAAACTCCCAATCCAAGACCTAAACGTGTCTTCAATGAACAAATTGTGAACGTTGTCATAGAATTCTAAAACGGGTACAATACAAGCCGCTTTTTTAGCTGGGGGAGAAGGGTTTTGGTTGTATTAAGAAAAATGGTTCCAGGATTCTTAAACTAAAACAAATAGTGTTGGGAAACCTGCATGAACTGTGTCGGACATTCAAAGATGAATCCCAGGATTGAAAATAGAATTATCAAAATTCTGCCAGTTGTGATCCAAGAGCTGTGTTTTGGCTAGTGCAACCATTACCCACAGTGTGTGTGTTTTCAATATTTACAAAAATGGTGATGCTCGTGCTGGAAGGTTCCAGATTAAAAGAAGTGACACATGATGCAGACTGTCAACTTAGCAACTACACTCACTGTCTTGCTCAGATCATCTGTAATACTGCACAGCCAAAATGCTATTATCTTCACATGTGAAAACTGCCCATTTACACATTCTATCATGACCCAAATGCAAGAGTTGTTTGATGAAAATGGAATTGATGAAATAACACATAAACTGTGGACATGTACTGATAGAACAACTCTCAAGACATGTGTCTCATCTGTGGAAAATGTCTTGGAAAACCCTGCAGTCAAATTAAAAAAAGTTTTTGTTGTTTTCCTTCATAGCTGTCCAACAGTCCGAATTTCTTCATAATCTGAAAAAGACACTTGATGACAGTGAATATATTGTAATATGTATAGGGTATTTGTCCTGCAGGATGAGGTGCAGGGGTTTCATTGGAACAATGCGCAAACCGCTGTTCGTCCATTTGTTGTTTATTATGGACATCCAGAAAACTGTGCAGTCGATCACATTTCCTTTTTTATAATATCAGAATGCCTTAAATGTGACACAGTGAGTGTTGATCTTTTTCAGTGTAACTTATTTAGCTTCATGGGATTCCATTTCCATAGGACACCTAAGTATGTGTACTGTTTCTCAGATGGTGCTGCAGCCCATTATAAGAATCAAAAGAATTTTGCCAACGCAACTTTTCATCAGACTGATTTCAGTGTTTCTGCAGAGTGGCACTTCTTTGCTACATCACATGGCAAAGGAGCATGTGATGGTATTGCTGGTATCATCAAGAGACTTGCTGCTTGTGCCACTCTGCAGTCCATTTACAACCCTCAAATAATTACACCCAGACAGTTGTTTGAATGGTGCTCTAAGAACACAGCAGTGTGTCACTTTCACTATGCGACTAACAGTAAATGTTGATGAAGAATCTGTCTTTCAAGAGTGGTATGCGCAAATTTACACAATTGTAGGTACTCAAAAGTTACATTCAGTTATTCCCGCTGGCCATTCAATATCCAAACAAAAGTTTTCTCCAATTCTCCAGACATCGGGAATGAATCTCTTAACTAGGACCCAACAAGACACGTGCCTCGGTGATATTGCAGGGTTTTTTGCGGGCTTGTACAAAGGTAATTGGTGGCCTGGATGTGTTTTGAATGTTAGTGAATATACGAATGGCGTTTCAGTTACCATCCTGTATCCTCGTGGCCTTCACCTTCACACGTATACTCTGAGAAACCTGACATCTTAACTGTGGACAAGGAGGACATTCTTGCAAAGGTTGACGTGAGAACAGCAACAATGCAAACATATTTCCTTTCACCAAAAGATGCACTAACGTTGTTGTGTGTTGATTCCCAGTAATGAGGTATGGTATGTCTAGATCATACATTTCTCATTTGTTTCTGTAAATCTGAACCTGTTTACCATGCCTTTCATTCATATGTCCAGTTGGGATAGCTATATCACATTTTGCATCATTGACGCTCAGATGTCGTAGTGTGCGACCTTGCATATTATAAGTGCTTGCTATTAGCCTGTTGTCTACACTAACTTACTGTACTATGTTATAACACCAACATGTTTAACAATAAACATGTTTAACAATAAACATGTTTTTCAGTGCTTTGTATCATACTATTAGAGTCTAAATGCAATTTATTTTGTATTAGTGCAATGCATTGCTGTACATATTAATTTGTATCTCCTAATCCCATTGTCACCCCAACTTGATGTTTAACAATGTTGTATATTGTAACATTAAAAAGCAAATATATTCTTTCACGTATTTCGAAGGTGGCATGTTTTGAGATATTAAAGGTCAAAGGTCAAGTTCACTGACCTTAATTGTGTACATTCTTCGAATATGACAAAATTGGATATCATTGAAAAGCTAATTTCAATGCCTTTCCAAAATTACCTGGTTCACTGTTCTATCTTTATTAGAGCAGAGGTTACAGCCATTTTTGTCATCATTTTTTGTCAGATTTTCTGCACATTTTTAAAACTTCAAGTGGTCATTACTCTTGACTTACTTGTGCTAAAATTCTGCAATGTGATATTTTTCGTTCTCTTGTCATGTGCAACACCAAATTTTGTGAAAATCAGAGGGGGTCAGGTTAGCACCTGTGTTAATTTGACATTCTTGAATATAACTACGATGTTTTTGACATACTTATAATTATTTTACTGAAATTTGTTAATTAATATATATTTTTATTCTCAAATATGTCTATTTATCATTAATCATTGGTGTAAATATGACTGTAGTAATTTCATTAAAATAACTTGGAAATTTTTATTCTGTTATTGTGGCAGTACATCATTTTTTAATGGTTGTTACAAAGATCTTATAGTAAAGCCAGCCGCAGTACTGTAATGAAAGAGCACTGAAAACCATGGGAATCAAGTAAAACCTTTCACGACCTGCTTCATCGTGTGAGATATTTTGCAAGACAGTTCTGTTTATTTGAGAGTATTTGCATTTGGTGTCCTGGTGACCATAATAACTTGGCTAATAACGGTTCCCCTATAATATTTAGGCCCACAATTTCATAAGGTGCTAAATCTGAGCTTAGGTGTGGTTAGTTCATTCAGTAAGGTTTCAAATTCGCCAATCATTTCGGACCATTTCCTGTGTCATTTGTTACGGTATGTTCTACAAAGGCGTCAGATTGCTTTCACAATTCTCTCTGTCGGATTACTGGATGGATGGCACACTGAAATTTTCACATGTTTTACATTATAATTACGCAGGCCAAAGAAAAAATTTTTTTTTGAAAAAACTTTTTTTACTTTGATAGTTGATCTCTCTAGCTTTTTATGAGCTGAATCCAAATCTGACTTAGTTTTTTTGTATCGCCCATAGTTTTCGAGCAATATGATTTTTATTATATAGTATAAAAATCCTATGCTCTACGGTAAACGGGGAAATGAATGAAACACTTTGTTACAACATAAGCTACTTAAAACAATGATGTGTGTTAATAGAGGTTTCACTTGTCAGCTGGAATTTGTTTGTATTTCCTTTCTCGTTTTTCTTTAAAACCTTCTTGTGTAACTTGCTGAACTTATTGGTGAAGTGACCAACTGTAGTCCCCCATCACGTTGGTGTTCCAGCGATCTTAGTAGCGTTTTTCCATCACTTTAATGTCCTGGTGAAAATTCTCTCCTTGCTCCTTACTAACATCTCCCATATTGTCCGGCACGTAATAAAGGCGACTGTTCAAAAAGTGAACTTTCAGGCTAATTCAACATCCTAAAGTTTTAAACTTCTTTAACATTGTAGCTATAATAGAAACACATTCTGGGTCTTTTTCATGTCCTATGAACTTCGTAATGACTTGCTTGGATGATACCCATGCTTCTTTCTCATTTAAGGTCATTGTGGATTCAAAGTTAATATCAAACATCAATTTTCTATTGTCAGGTCCAACAAAGACACCTTCATTTAGATTAGCTTCTGAAAGATGTGGAAACTTTATGCAGAGATACTTAAAACATGATCTATCTTTAGGCAAATCCATTACAAACTGTTTGATTAGGCCTACCGTAAGTGTAGAGGTGGTAGAGTGTGTTTTTTTGGATCTACAAGTTTTTTGCGTACAATGTTCTTCTCACCACGTTTTAAAGACTCCCTCACAAGCCAGTTCTTTCTGCACCAGTGTTGATCCCTAGCCCTACTGTCCCATTCACACAAGAAACTGGAAATTTGGTAAAGCCACCGTGCTGACCAAGGAGAATGCATGTTGCTTTTAGATCTACATCTAAATCTACTTCCATTTACGTCCATACTCTGCACCATCTACATCCATACTCTGCAAGCCACCTAACGGTATGTGGCAGAGGGTACCTTGAGTACCTCTATCAAGTTCTCCCTTCTATTCCAGTCTCGTATTGTTCGTGGAACAAAAGACTGTTGCAATGCCTCTGTGTGGGCTCTAATATCTCTGATTTTATCCTCATGGTCTCTTCACGAGATATACGTAGGAGGGAGCAATATACTGCTTGACTCCTTGGTGAAGGTATGTTCTCGAAACTTCAACAAAAGCCCGTACTGAGCTACTGAGCGTCTCTGTTGCAGAGTCTTCCACTAGAGTTTATCTATCATCTCGGTAACGCTTTTGCGATTACCAAATGATCCTGTTACGAAGCGCGCTGCTCTCTGTTGGATCTTCTCTATCTCTTCTATCAACCCTTTCTGCTACGGATCGTACACCGGTGAGCAGTATTCAACCAGTGGGTGAACAGGTGTACTGTAACCTACTTCCTTTGTTTTTGGACTGCATTTCCTTAAGATTCTTCCAACGAATCAGTCTGGCATCTGCTTTACTGATGATTAATTTTGTATGGCCACTCCATTTTAAATCACTCCTAATACCTACTCCCGGATAATTTATGGAATTAACTGCTTCCAGTTGCTGACCTGCTATATTGTAGCTGAATGATGAAGGATCTTTCTTTCTGTGTATTCACAGCACATTACACTTGTCTACATTGAGATTCAATTGCCATTCCCTGCACCATGCATCAATTCGTTGCAGATCCTCCTGCATTTCAGTACAATTTTCCATTGTTACAACCTCTTGACATATTACAGCATCATCCACAAAAAGCCTCAGTGAATTTCTGATGTTATCCACAAAGTCATTTATATATACTGTGAATAGCAACTGTTCTACGACACTCCCCTACGGCACACCTGAAATCATTCTTACTTTGGAAGACATCTCTCTGTTGAGAATGACATGCTGCATTCTGTTATCTAGGAACTCTTCAACCCAATCACACAATTGGTTTGATATCCATATGCTCTTACTTTGTTCATTAAACGACGGTGGGGAACTGTATCAAATGCCTTGTGGAAGACAAGAAACACGGCATCTACCTGGGAACCCGTGTCTAAGGCCCTCTGAGTCTTGTGGACAAATAGCGCAGGCTGGGTTTCACACGATCGTCTTTTTCGAAACCCATGCTGATTCCTACAGAGTAGATTTCTAGTCTCCAGAGAAGACATTATACTCGAACATAATTTTCTACAACAAATCGACATGAGAGATATATGTCTATAGTTCTGCACATCTGTTTGACGTCCCTTCTTCAAAACGGGGATGACCTGTGCCCTTTTCCAATCTTTTGGAATAATATGCTCTTCTAGAGACCTATGGTGCACCGCTGCAAGAAGGGGGCCAAGTTCCTTCACGTATTCTGTGCAAAATCGAACTGGTATCCCATCAGGTCCAGCGGCCTTTCCTCTTTTGAGTGATTTTAATTGGTTTTCTATCCTTCTGTCATCTATTTTAATATCTACCATTTTGTCATCTGTGCGACAATCTAGAGAAGGAACTACAGTGCAGTCTTCCTCTGTGAAACAGCTTTGGAAAAAGACATTTAGTATTTCGGCCTTTAGTCTGTTATCCTCTGTTTCAGTACCATTTTGGTCACAGTGTGTCTGGACATTTTGTTTTGATCCACCTACCGCTTTAACATAAGACCAAAATTTCTTAGGGTTTTCTGCCAAGTCAGTACATAGAACTTTACTTTCAAATTCGTTGAACGCCTCTAACATAGCCCTCCTCACACTACATTTTGCTTCGTGTAATTTTTGTCTACAAAGCTTTGGCTATGTTTATGTTTGCTGTGAAGTTCCCTTTTCTCCCGTAGCAGTTTTCTAACTCGGTTGTTGTACCACGGTGGCTCTTTTCCATCTCTTACGATCTTGCTTGGCACATACTCATCTAATGCATATTGTACGATGGTTTTGAACTTTGTCCATTGATCCTCAACACTATCTGTACTTGAGATAAAACTTTTGTGTTGAACCGTCAAGTACTCTGAAATCTGCTTTTTGTCACTTTTGCTAAACAGAAAAATCTTCCTACCATTTTTAATATTTCTATTTGTGGCTGAACTCACCGATGTTGTAACCACTTTGTGATCATTGATTCCCTATTCTGCGTTAACTGTTTCAAATAGTTCAGGTCTGTTTGTCACCAGAAGGTCTAATATGTTATTCCCACGAGTCAGTTCTCTGTTTAACTGCTCAAGGTAGTTTTCAGATAATGCAGTTAAAAAAATTTCACTGGATTCTTTATAAACGTTTGAGTCTCCCAATCTATATCTGGTGCATTAAAATCTCCTCCCAAAACTATAACATGGTCAGGAAATCTACTCAAAAAATTTTCCAAATTTTCCTTCAGGTGTTCTATCACAACAGCTGCTGAGCCAGGGGGCCTATAGGGACATCCAATTACCATGTTTGAGCCTGCTTTAACCATGACGTTCACCCAAATTATTTCACATTTCGGATCTCCGTCAATTTCCTCGGATACTATTGCACTTTTTATCGCTATAAACACGCCTCCCCCTTCACTGTCCAGCCTGTCTCTGTGATACATTCCAATCTGAATTTAGAATTTAATTACTGTTTACCTTTGGTTTCAGCCAACTTTCCATCCCTTGTACTATGTGGGCATTGTGACCATTTATTAATGAGAGCAGTTCCTGGGGCATTTCTACAGGCACTCCTGCAGTTTACTATTACCACATTGATATTGTGATTCCCTGTTGCATTTTGCCTACTGCTACCTTGTCGCGCCTC
This sequence comes from Schistocerca nitens, assembly GCF_023898315.1. Classification (NCBI taxonomy): domain Eukaryota; kingdom Metazoa; phylum Arthropoda; class Insecta; order Orthoptera; family Acrididae; genus Schistocerca; species Schistocerca nitens. The sequence continues at coordinate 434,657,723 of NC_064622.1, forward strand.
AGGGGCGTCTTGTCGGGCCTAGGGAGGGAATTCTCTAACCTAAAAAAAAACACATGTGCACTCCACACATGCTCCGCTACCCTTGTGACCGCTTCCTGCATGTAGTGCACTCCTGACCTATTCTGGGGGACCCTACATTTCTCCACCCGATAACGGAGGTCGAGAAATTTGCAACCCAGATCTCCGCAGAATCATCTGAGCCTCTGGTTTAAGCCTTCCACTCGGCTCCGAACCAGAGGACCACGATCGGTTCTGGGAATGACACTACAAATACCTCAGATTCCTCCCTGCGAGCGGGGCTTTCCGCCTTCACCAACTCCTCCAACCGTCTGTATCAACTGAGGCTGACCCCAGAATCCAGACAGCAGGAGTCATTGGTGCCGACATGAGCAACAATTTGCAGTTGGGTGCACCCAGTGCTCTCTATCGCTGCCGGCAGGGCCTCCTCCACATCTCGGATGAGACCCCTCCTGCCAGCAGACAGAGTGAACACTGGCCTTCTTCCCCAACCTTTCTGCTATTTCCCTAAGGGGCTCCATCACCACATACCATCCAACCATGAGCAGAGTAGCCTATTTTATTTAGCACTATTTCTAGGTTTCCATAGCTTTCTTTCAAATATACAGAATGTTCAACAGGTATAGATGCATACATGTTACCATTGTGTAATAAAATAGCCTTTAAACTAGTTTTGCATGAATCAATAAACAGCCTCCAGTCTTCCTTTTTGTATTAAATGCCAAACTCATTCATCAGACTGGGAATGTCTGAGAAGTACACTAAATCACCTTCTTATCGAAAAATCTTGGAAAATTGCTGTTATCTCTTTCTATACATGTATATGCTGGCTCCAACTGCCAATAAGTTATTTCCTTTTAATCTAGAGCCAAGCAATTCACCTTTTTTCTTTCGTTAAGCCCAGATCCCTAACCAAATCGTTAAGCTTGGACTGAGTAAACAGTATGGGCTGAATCTACACCATGCCCTACTGGTCGGATGTGCGGATGGAAGATTAGGGTAGCTTATTATCTTCTTGTTTTTCGAATTATGACCAGTAATGTCAACACTGCAAAAGTAACAATCGTTGGAATGATTTCTTGGTTTCCTCCATATCATAGGAACAGCAAATCTAAAGGCTTTTTTTTTTCTCTTTTTTGGACCATTTTCTCAGATCTTCAACACACACATAACATACCTTATGTGATGACCAAGATTTATCTTGATCGCCAAGTTTAGATCCAAAGCATGATAGATAAACATTTTTCACAAAGTCTGTAATGTTTCTTTGGTGTTTTTTAATCACAAATTCGCCACAAATATAACAAAAACTGTCAGCAGAGTTTTTACAACCATGATTAGACATTGTACTGAGCACATGTACAGGAAATGGGAAAGTGAGGTTAAGTTGACAGTAAACAAAACACCATCGGTTAAACACAAAATAGAATCACCCTTTTTTGCCAACATACATTTTTCAGCAGTGCTAACAACTTCATCTACATTGATTGCACGTCCTTTTTTTGAATTATTTTAACTATATAAAAACTGTTAAATTCTTTTAAAAATTGCTTAAGTTAATAAATTTAACTGTAAAATGTGAAAAAATGGTGGGTGATAGTTTTTTAAGTATCATATTTAAATTTCCCATCCTAAAAAACATAAGAATAAGATATTTTCAGCAAAAAGTTTTTCTGTCATTGGCCTGTGTTATCTAAGAATTATATAAATAATTCTCCACAGAACTGACTACCATAACCTCTTTGGTACCTGATAATTGACAAAGTAATCATTCTTAGTACATTGAATTGTTCCTTTAGCCATAGCCAACTTTAAAGGATACAGTTTTACAAATTTTGACCAGCACTCTTAACACGCGAAAATATAAGACATTCCACCTTTTCCTTTCTTAATAGACCATAAAAATCAATGGCAATGAGATCGCACATTCCTTTAGGTATTATCAGGTAAAGCATAAATTTATAAGGAATTCTTATATCTTTAGCCTTCTGACATATTTTGCAGCATCTGATGTTACTTCTAACCACCCTGCCATAGTAGAATTTATTAATATGTTGTAGGCACTTTACACAAAGATGACTGTACTAGCATGTCTAGTGTATGCTCAGGGACACAAATTCGCCATCTCGTCTCCAGCTTGGCTGCGCCAATACGATATTGTCTTGAATAGCAGCCAATGATCTTCCTTTTCTTTAGTTATACTGTCCTTTTCCAGTACATCTATTATCCCTGCTAGATACTTATCTTTAATCTGTTCCCACATAATACTGTCAGCTAACTTCTTTTCATACCATTTTGTACTCTGTGATTGTAAAAAATAAATATGTATTTCCTTACCTCCTACTTCTGATGTAGGTAAGCTTTCTAATCCCATGGGTATCTTACAGAGAACGTCTGTAATGATATTCTCACTTTCCATTTACATATCTTATTTCAAAATCAAATTCCTGCAAAAATAAAATCCAACACGTTAATCGTGGATGTAATAACTTGTTTTCCATTAGGAATGTGAGTGCATGATGGTATGTATAAATTATGGTCTTCCTACCTGATAATAGATATCTAAATCTTTTAAACCCCCACACGAAAGATAATGCTTCGTTCTCAGTAACTGTATAATTCATTTCATGGGAATTTAACACTCGGCTTGCAAATGCAATGCTTCTATATTCACCATTTACATTAGAGAACCCTCTTGAAAAGTCTAACAGGCTATCCTGTAGGAAGGTGCATCAATGGATGTTTTAAAATCCTCATCCATATGGGGATGGTGCAATAAACCAGATGTAAGTAAATCCCATTTTATCTGATCAAACCTTTCACATTCCTTTTGACCCTATTTCCATTTGCTATTTTGTTTAAGTAAAGCAATGATATCGGGATGTACTATATTCATTCCTGGTAAATATATATCTACAATAATATCCCACATTCCTAGAAATGACTTTGTTTTCTTGTTCTAGGGTAGGGATGTTACGCTTTAGCTTCCAGTTTTTCTGGATCTGGTCCTACCCCTTTACTATCAACAATGTGTCCTAAATATTTCACTTTCTTTGCCCCAAATACAGACTTATTCAATTTTATAGTAATTTCCGCATCAAGAATCCTTTAACACATGTTGTAGGAGTTTGATGTGTTCAGTCCAGTTATTGCTCCTATTAGCACATCGCCTACATACAAATTATTTTCTGAACTAGTTCACGCCCTAGAACTTGATCCAGTGCCCTCATGAACTCACTGACACATTCAACACAAAAGGTAGCACTTTAAATTGGTATGACCTCCCTTCAAAAATGAAGGCTGTTACAGGTCATGATGTAGTGCAACCTATCAGTATCCTGATGCGAGCTTCATAGAGGTCCTATACTTACTCCTCCTAATTTTGATAAAATTTCTTCTGTCTGTACTGGTTGGTCCTTTCCATTTCAGTATACTGATTTAATGTTCAGCTGTCCAGAACTAATCTCACGTTTCCACATGGTTTCTTTACCTCCAACAAAGAATTATTAAATGCACTAATATATCTCTCGATTATACTTTTATCATTTTATTGATCTCCCTAGTAGCAGCTTCCTTACATACTAGAGGTACTGGGTATGGTTTTTTAAAGAATGGCTGTAATGCCTTAATTTCTAATTTACATTCGTACCCTATAATTATATTGGGCTCATCCCAAAATACTTCTTGGTATTTACTCTGTATGATTTTTATATCTTCCTTCTCTTGTTCATTCAGTACCTAACTTTGCCTTATTTTATTGTTAATACTGTGTGTGCCTTCTGACAGGTTTAAGTCTGCTTTCCCTTTATTTTCTTTAGTGCAAGAAATCTTACAGACATTAGAATTTGCCCAAACTTCGTCTGATTTAGTCTCTGATCTTCTTATGATTTCCCTTCTACTAAAACTAATTTCCTGTATCGGTTGTAATGTGGAAAATTTTATCTTCCTATTTTCAAAATCGATTATGACTTGATTTCTACCAATCCAATCTACGCCTAGTTATAGGGGAACATTTAAGTTTGGCATTACTAAGAAATTCTGGGCGAACTTCAAGCTTCCCGAAGAAATTGTCAATAACATCTCTTCTTTAATCGGTTTCCCTCAGTTCTCGCAGATACTTATTATTCGTATTCCTTTCAGTGGTAAAGCGGGATAATGTGCATTTCGTCTTAACTGGTTGTAAGTACTTCTATTTATAACACTAATATTGCTACCATGTCTCAAATCAACTGGATTGTTATACAGTCTATTTCTCCAGATATTACCAGTTTATCATCTGCCATTCAAATTCTCTTGCCTCAAACAGCTCTTCTCTTAACAATCGGTTTTGGTTCAAGGTTTGTACACTAAGCAACCTGGGCTCCCTACTTCTATACCTAGGTCCTACAGCATGGCCCCTTCCAAAGGACTATCTTTTTTTCCAAGATTTGATCGTGACTGTCCCAATAATATATCCTAAGTCATTCTGATTTCCACGTATTGTCTTTGATAATTGGACGTTTATTAACCAGTCGATTTCCCTGATCATTACCATGATTATTATTATTATTATTATTATTATTATTACATTTTATTCTCTTAGTTTCACAATACTTGGTATGTTTTCTATCACCTGTCCTCTTTCCATTTACATCACAATTGTGACCCAAAACCCCATTCCTATTTTTTCGAGCCCATTCGTCTTCGTTCACTTAACTTAAAATGTTTAGCCCACCCAAGTATCGTAAAAGTTCATCTGTTTTTGTGTAATCTTTACCTACCATTTTCTCCCTGATGTATGTTGGTAGTTGACTAATCAGAACTTTTATTAATTGCATTTTATTTAACTTCTTGACAAACTATTGTGCCTTGTTTTAATGCCATTGAAATATTGCTCAACCCCCCCCCCCCCACCCATTGTCTCCGAGATGGGCTGGGCATCATATGTTCTAATGACAACTTATGTTGCTCAGCTGTAGGCCAATACTTTTCTTTAAGCCTTTTACATAATTGCCCCATGTCAGTAAATTCATCACGATGCAATGTACCCCAGCTTGCAGCTTCTCCCTCCAAGGCTACTAATGCCCATTGTATTTTCTGCTCATCATTCCATGAACCTGGCACTGCATCTTCAAACCTTTCAAAAAAAAATTAGAGGGTGTATGATGATGTACTACGTGGTTGAGTTAATTATCTACATCATTTTTAACCACCAGCAATATCTCTACTTAGACAGCTGCCACCTGTTCCATACTAAGAAGTCCTTCCATACAGCCTAGCCACCCATGGCCGTCGCATCTGCAGTAAAGAGCAGTCCCTCTCTAAACATACTGAGGGGCTCACTGAAGCCTTCACTGACTGTAAGTATCCTCCCAACCCTGTACAAAAACAAATCTCCCATGCCTAATCTTTCCAGTCTCCCACCTCCACCCAAAGTCCCACCGTCCAGTAACAGAGGAGCAGTCCCCATGTAACTCGGTACCACCCAGGACTGGAGCAACGGAATTACATTTTCCACCAGGGTTTCAATTACCTTTTGTTGTGCCCTGAAATGAGAAATGTCCTGCCCACTATTCTTCCCACACCTCCCACAGTGGTATTCCACCATCCAACGAACCTACATAATATAATCGTCCATCCTTACACAAGCCCTGCTCCCAGTCCCTTATCTCATGGCTCATACCCCTGTAATAGACCTAGATGCTTGACCTGTCCCATCCACCCCCCCCCCCCCCCCCACTTCCCCCAACCCCCACCTTCCGTCTAATGTACTGACTACACCTAGCTGCCCTGCCGTCTCTCCACCTCGTTCTTGCGCGCTCCCCAGCAGCACTTTACTGTCCTCCACCCCATCCTGCTATCCCTCTGCATCCCCATCACAGTAACTTCCTTACCCCACCCAGTTGCCATTCGCATTTGAACTGCTGTCGTTGCTTGCAGTGTGGCTTCAGCTGCCAGAGGCTGCAGTCATGTGTGTGCATATGTAGGTATGTGAGTTGCATGTGAGGATTTTTTCTTTCGTGTGCGTGTGTCTGTCTGTCTCTGTCGGTCGTCTGTTTTCGACAAAAGCGTTGTTCGCCGAAAGCTAATATTGTTACAGACTTTTGTTGTTCCTATCTGCGACCCAGCATCTCCGCTATATTATATTGGCACGTTTAATCTTACCATCCATAGCATCACTTCGAGTGATCAAAGCATCTTTAATCTTAAGCTTCCTTAATAGCATGTGCCTGTTCAGTCATAGAGCCCCATGTTTTGACCATTTTCTTATTGTAGGCATTAAGTACTGATTATAAATTCCCTTTTCTTTGAATAATTACAGTAAATATTAGGGGTTAACTGTTTAGTTACATCCTGACTTTACGTTTATTGTGTGTATTTAGTATAATTACTTAAGCAGTTAACTCTTTAACTTGTCATCTAGAAGTTTTTAACCACCTAACACTCAAACTGAGATCACCAATGAAAAATGCTATTAGTTATTGTTCACTAAACTCACCGGATTTCTTTCAATTAATAATGTCAGATTAATTGTGGTGAGACAACCTGTTGAATGCAGCAGGTTGGCGATGGCTGAACATTGTATAGGTGCACTGGCAGGCTGTTATAGCCCCAGACTGATCAGCTACAACTTGTACAAGCTACTCTGCAAACAATTTCTTGACACTGCTAGGCCAGCAGCCAATTTGCTCATATACGCATATGCTCACTAACGCCAGAACCTGTAAGAAACCTCCCCCCCCCCCCCTCCATTTTTTCTCTTTCCCCAGGGCCACTTCTTTTCTTGTGTTTTCGTCGTCTTTCATGCTCCATCTCTTCTCCATCATCTTATCTCTTCTTACTTTCAAATTATAAGGTTGGTTTGTGAGTTAATCTCGTTTTCACTTTATTTTTGTGCTGGTGTTTTCTTCATTCCTAGTCCTCTGTGGCCATACTCTTACTACATAAAATTGTCAGTTATCCAGTATTCTGCAGGCCAAGTCTGGCAATCTCTTTCGCCACCTACGATGTGCAGGCACCTGGACTTTACTTGCACAGAAATGTATTCACAGATTGACCGTGCTATCACATTGAAGGAGCTGATATTTAATGTCGTCTCTTCCGAAGAATTGTTCTCTGTATTTTCAAAAAGGACAAACGAGTACTAACAGCTTTTACCCTCGTAAAGATTCATGTTGTAAATATCAATTTTAAACTACTTTTCATATTCTGATACATTGCAGTTTGTTTCTGTTGTCAAGACAACCTTAGCTGCTCGCACATATTAACAGTGTTCTGTGTTGAATCTGCTGGCCCAGCAACGAGGTCCTCTGGCATGGCATGGCTATCAGCTCAGCGTGTACAGTGACCAGCTTGCGAAGCTGCCATCACTGTGCTTCTGCCAGTCTGCCATCGTTTTTTGTACTGTGCTGCTGCCAGTCTGCCATCGTTTTTTGTGTCCTCGAACACGTGGAACATAAGAACACACAGTACATATTTTACATTTATGAATATTAACCATGAAACTCGATCTACTTGCTACTTCATATACATATTATATAGTATAAAAAGTATTCTTACCACAGGTTCAAATGTGGAACAGAGTTATGAAGCAGGCAGTGGTGGTCGGCAAAGAAATGTGTGATATTCACTCAAGAATATCCGCACAAATTCAAATAATTAAGTCAGTATATTTCAGAACACTGGAAGCAGGAAGGCATTAAGCTGATTATTTAAGTAATTGTAACATATAAAATTAGCTTAGTGACTGGCGTTTCAGTTGTATGGCAGATGGTGATATGTGTTGTGCAACTATCTGCAGAATTAATGTATTTACAGCAAAAAGAACATGGTTGTCATTTTTTATCATTAGCAGCTCATGAATTGAGTACTGTTTTTGTTACGTTAGTTTATTCAGATTAATGCCAAATACAAGAGATTTTGTTTTCATATCCATCTTGAGGTGCACTTTCAAACAGTGGTGCATGGTTTAACTGCAAAGTGAGCAATGTTTAATCTGTCATATAATATATAAGAATGTTAGTTATGAAACGAGGTGCATAAAGAATAATTAAATATCCAAAAATAGTACACTCATCTACAGAAGGGCTATATCTCCCTTATATCTCATGCAGGTGTGTTGCTGTTATGACTGTTCATGTACCAACAGGATGGTCACTCCTGATGTTGTTTGTAAATGTAAACCCAGTTACCATGAATGCTACATAAGGATAGAGCACCACTCTCAAATGGATTGCAGCATTTCATTTGAAATAATGAACCAATAAGGATGCATTAGAGATGGCCTTGGAACAATAGCGTGAACATCCATCATGCCACAAAGAAAATCACAAACAGTGATTGGCTCCACATTTTCACATTACGCACAGGAAGCCTGTTAACCATGGATGTTGACTCGACATGTGCTCTGGATTGAAATGATGTGATGCGATCATTGAATTGTTTCCAATCAACAGGTAATGTTTAGGATCTGCACCGCACAGGCTCTCTACATTTGGTCGGTGCAAAGGATGATTAATACCTACGACCTTTCGAGTCAAAGGAACTGTGGACTGTGAGCTCCAGAATTTGGCATTTGAAAAGGCTACAGGACATCAGCTATCATTTCAAGCTGTTAAGAGATGATCTCATGATATGAATCTCCACTTCCGATGACTATGGCGCACACCATGCTGTACACCATAATACTGTGGTTTTAGTTACACATGGACAAGAAATCATGCAGAATGGATGCCCCAGAGTTGGTATTGTGTTGTTTATGGGCGAAATTTGGATCTATTTGGAGACAACAAGGTAATCTTGAATGCCTCTAACAGTGTTCCACATGTGCAACAAGGTGGTGGTGGTGGTGGTGGTGGTGGTGGTCACTGTGTACCTTTCATGGTTGCTCAAGGACATCTCACTGCTCAGTGGTACAGCAACGAGGTTCTGCAACAAGAAGAGGAACCATATTGCCAATATTTTGTTGACAATTATCATCTTGATGGAAGATAACGCTCATGTTTGTTGTACTGTTTGCATGTACACATTGCTTCAGGATGCTAGGTTCACCTGACTGGAATGGCCTGCCGCTTCACCGGACATGAACCCAACCAAATCTCGATGTTGCTCAGGAGTGCTGTTTAAAAAACTCCCAGGGGAAACAGATGATTTTGTTACTACACAAATATCAATCAGTTTATATATATATAATAGAGGGAAACATTCCACGTGGGAAAAATATATCTAAAAACAAAGATGATGTGACTTACCGAACGAAAGTGCTGGCAGGTCGATAGATACACACACACACACACACACACGAAATTCAAGCTTTTGCAACAAACTGTTGCTTCATCGGGAAAGAGGAGGGAAAGATGAAAGGATGTGGGTTTTAAGGGAGAGGGTAAGGAGCCATTCCAATCCCGGGAGCGGAAAGACTTACCTTGGGGGAAAAAAGGACAGGTATACACTCGCGTACGCACACACGCACGCACGCACACACACACACACACACACACACACACACACACACACACACACACACACACACACACACACACACACATATCCATCCGCACATACACAGACACAAGCAGACATTTGTAAAGGCCTGCACACACACACACACACACACACACACACACACACACATATATATATATATATGAGAGAGAGAGAGAAACATTCCACGTGGGAAAAATATATCTAAAAACAAAGATAATGTGACTTACCGAACGAAAGCGCTGGCAGGTCAATAGACACACAAACACACACACAAAATTCAAGCTTTCGCAACAAACTGTTGCCTCATCAGGAAAGAGGGAAGGAGAGGGAAAGACGAAAGGATGTGGGTTTTAAGGGAGAGGGTAAGGAGTCATTCCAATCCCAGGAGCGGAAAGACTTAAAAGACTTACCTTAGGGGGAAAAAAGGACGGGTATACACTCGCTCGCTCGCGATCGCGCGCGCGCGCACACACACACACACACACATATACAGACACAAGCAGACATATTTAAAGACAAAGAGTTTGGGCAGAGATGTCAGTCGAGGCGGAAGTGAAGAGGCAAAGATGATGTTGAATGACAGGTGAGGTATGAGTGGCGGCAACTTGAAATTAGCGGAGATTGAGGCCTGGTGGGTAACGGGAAGAGAGGATATATTGAAGAGCAAGTTCCCATCTCCGGAGTTCGGATGGGTTGGTGTTGGTGGGAAGTATCCAGATAACCCGGACGGTGTAACACTGTGCCAAGATGTGCTGGCCGTGCACCAATGCATGTTTAGCCACAGGGTGATCCTCATTACCAACAAACACTGTCTGCCTGTGTCCATTCATGCGAATGGACAGTTTGTTGCTGGTCATTCCCACATAGAATGCATCACAGTGTAGGCAGATCAGTTGGTAAATCACGTGGGTGCTTTCACATGTGGCTCTGCCTTTGATCGTGTACACCTTCCGGGTTACAGGACTGGAGTAGGGTGGTGGTGGGAGGGTGCATGGGACAGGTTTTACACTGGGGGCGGTTACAAGGATAGGAGCCAGAGGGTAGGGAAGGTGGTTTGGGGATTTCATAGGGATGAACTAACAGGTTACGAAGGTTAGGTGGACGGCGGAAAGACACTCTTGGTGGAGTGGGGAGGATTTCGTGAAGGATGGATCTCATTTCAGGGCAGGATTTGAGGAAGTCGTATCCCTGCTGGAGAGCCACATTCAGAATCTGATCCAGTCCCGGAAAGTATCCTGTCACAAGTGGGGCACTTTTGTGGTTCTTCTGTGGGGGATTCTGGGTTCGACGGGATGAGGAAGTGGCTCTGGTTATTTGCTTCTGTACCAGGTCGGGAGGGTAGTTGTGAGATGCGAAAGCTGTTGTCAGGGGTGTAATGGTTCACGGATTCCGGACTGGAGCAAATTCGTTTGACACGAAGACCTAGGCTGTAGGGAAGGGACCGTTTGATGTGGAATGGGTGGCAGCTGTCATAATGCAGGTACTGTTGCTTGTTGGTGGGTTTCATGTGGACGAACGTGTGAAGCTGGCCATTGGACAGGTGGAGGTCAACGTCAAGGAAAGTGGCATGGGATTTGGAGTAGGACCAGGTGAATCTGATGGAACCAAAGGAGTTGATGTTGGAGAGGAAATTCTGAAGTTCTTCTTCACTGTGAGTCCAGATCATGAAGATGTCATCAATAAATCTGTACCAAACTTTGGGTTGGCAGGCCTGGGTAACCAAGAAGGCTTCCTCTAAGCGACCCATGAATAGGTTGGCGTACGAGGGGGCCATCCTGGTACCCATGGCTGTTCCCTTTAATTGTTGGTATGTCTGGCCTTCAAAGGTGAAGAAGTTGTGGGTCAGGATGAAGCTGGCTAAGGTGATGAGGAAAGAGGTTTTAGGTAGGGTGGCAGGTGATCGGCGTGAAAGGAAGTGCTCCATCGCAGCGAGGCCCTGGACGTGCGGAATATTTGTGTATAAGGAAGTGGCATCAATGGTTACAAGGATGGTTTCCGGGGGTAACAGATTGGGTAAGGATTCCAGGTGTTCGAGAAAGTGGTTGGTGTCTTTGATGAAGGATGGGAGACTGCATGTAATGGGTTGAAGGTGTTGATCTACGTAGGCAGAGATCCGTTCTGTGGGGGCTTGGTAACCAGCTACAATGGGGCGGCCGGGATGATTGGGTTTGTGGATTTTAGGAAGAAGGTAGAAGGTAGGGGTGCGGAGTGTCAGTGGGGTCAGGAGGTTGATGGAGTCAGGTGAAAGGTTTTGCAGGGGGCCTAAGGTTCTGAGGATTCCTTGAAGCTCCGCCTGGACATCGGGAATGGGATTACCTTGGCAAACTTTGTATGTGGTGTTGTCTGAAAGCTGACGCAGTCCCTCAGCCACATACTCCCGACGATCAAGTACCACGGTCGTGGAACCCCTGTCCGCCGGAAGAATGACGATGGATCGGTCAGCCCTCAGATCACGAATAGCCTGGGCTTCAGCAGTGGTGATGTTGGGAGTAGGATCAAGGTTTTTTAAGGAGGACTGAGATGCAAGGCTGGAAGTCAGAAATTCCTGGAAGGTTTGGAGAGGGTGATTTTGAGGAAGACGAGGTGGGTCCCGCAGCGACGGAGGACGGAACTGTTCCAGGCAGGGTTCAATTTGGATGGTGTCTTGGGGAGTTGGATCATTAGGAGTAGGATTAGGATCATTTTTCTTCGTGGCAAAGTGATATTTCCAGCAGAGAGTACGAGTGTAGGACAGTAAATCTTTGACGAGGGCTGTTTGGTTGAATCTGGGAGTGGGGCTGAAGGTGAGGTCTTTGGATAGGACAGAGGTTTCAGATTGGGAGAGAGGTTTGGAGGAAAGGTTAACTACTGAATTAGGGTGTTGTGGTTCCAGATTGTGTTGATTGGAATTTTGAGGTTTTGGAGGGAGTGGAGCTGGAAGTGGGAGATTGAGTAGATGGGAGAGACTGGGTTGGTGTGCAATGAGAGGAGGTTGAGGTTTGCTGGAAATGTTGTGAAGGGTGAGTGAGTTGTCTTTCCGGAGGTGGGAAACCAGGAGATTCGATAGTTTTTTGAGGTGGAGGGTGGCATGCTGTTCTAATTTACGGTTGGCCTGTAGGAGGATGCTCTGAACAGCCGGTGTGGATGTGGGAGAGGAAAGATTAAGGACTTTTATTAAGGATAGGAGTTGACGGGTGTGTTCGTTGGCTGAGTTGATGTGTAGGTGAAGGATTAGGTGGGTGAGGGCAATGGATTGTTCAGTTTGGAACTGGTATAGGGACTGATGGAAAGAAGGGTTGCAACCAGAGATGGGAACTTTAAGTGTGAGGCCTTTGGGGGTAATGCCAAACGTCAGACAAGCCTGAGAAAATAGAATATGGGAGCGTAATCTGGCTAGGACGAAGGCATGTTTGCGGAGGGAATGTAAATAAAACTTAATGGGGTCGTTGTGGGGGTGTTGTGAGAGTGACATGGTTAGAAGGTGGAAAGTGTAATTTTCATTTCAGCCTCATGTTACACTTTCCACCTTCTAACCATGTCACTCTCACAACACCCCCACAACGACCCCATTAAGTTTTATTTATATTCCCTCCGCAAACATGCCTTCGCCCTAGCCAGATTACGCTCCCATATTCTATTTTCTCAGGCTTGTCTGACGTTTGGCATTACCCCCAAAGGCCTCACACTTAAAGTTCCCATCTCTGGCTGCAACCCTTCTTTCCATCAGTCCCTATACCAGTTCCAAACTGAACAATCCATTGCCCTCACCCACCTAATCCTTCACCTACACATCAACTCAGCCAATGAACACACCCGTCAACTCCTATCCTTAATAAAAGTCCTTAATCTTTCCTCTCCCACATCCACACCGGCTGTTCAGAGCATCCTCCTACAGGCCAACCGTAAATTAGAACAGCATGCCACCCTCCACCTCAAAAAACTATCGAATCTCCTGGTTTCCCACCTCCGGAAAGGCAACTCACTCACCCTTCACAACCTTTCCAGCAAACCTCAACCTCCTCTCATTGCACACCAACCCAGTCTCTCCCATCTACTCCATCTCCCACTTCCAGCTCCACTCCATCCAAAACCTCAAAATTCCAATCAACACAACCTGGAACCACAACACCCTAATTCAGTAGTTAACCTTTCCTCCAAACCTCTCTCCCAATCCGAAACCTCTGTCCTATCCAAAGACCTCACCTTCAGCCCCACTCCCAGATTCAACCAAACAGCCCTCGTCAAAGATTTACTGTCCTACACTCGTACTCTCTGCTGGAAATATCACTTTGCCACGAAGAAAAATGATCCTAATCCTACTCCTAATGATCCAACTCCCCAAGACACCATCCAAATTGAACCCTGCCTGGAACAGTTCCGTCCTCCGTCGCTGCGGGACCCACCTCCTCTTCCTCAAAATCACCCTCTCCAAACCTTCCAGGAATTTCTGACTTCCAGCCTTGCATTTCAATCCTTCTTAAAAAACCTTGATCCTACTCCCAACATCACCACTGCTGAAGCCCAGGCAATCCGTGATCTGAGGGCTGACCGATCCATCGTCATTCTTCCGGCGGACAGGGGTTCCACGACCGTGGTACTTGATCGTCGGGCGTATGTGGCTGAGGGACTGCGTCAGCTTTCAGACAACACCACATACAAAGTTTGCCAAGGTAACCCCATTCCCGATGTCCAGGCGGAGCTTCAAGGAATCCTCAGAACCTTAGGCCCCCTGCAAAACCTTTCACCTGACTCCATCAACCTCCTGACCCCACTGACACCCCGCACCCCTACCTTCTACCTTCTTCCTAAAATCCACAAACCCAATCATCCCGGCCGCCCCATTGTAGCTGGTTACCAAGCCCCCACAGAACGGATCTCTGCCTACGTAGATCAACACCTTCAACCCATTACATGCAGTCTCCCATCCTTCATCAAAGACACCAACCACTTTCTTGAACACCTGGAATCCTTACCCAATCTGTTACCCCGGAAACCATCCTTGTAACCATTGATGCCACTTCCTTATACACAAATATTCCGCATGCCCAGGGCCTCGCTGCGATGGAGCACTTCCTTTCACGCCGATCACCTGCCACCCTACCTAAAACCTCTTTCCTCATCACCTTAGCCAGCTTCATCCTGACCCACAACTTCTTCACTTTTGAAGGCCAGACATACCAACAATTAAAGGGAACAGCCATGGGTACCAGGATGGCCCCCTCGTACGCCAACCTATTCATGGGTCGCTTAGAGGAAGCCTTCTTGGTTACCCAGGCCTGCCAACCCAAAGTTTGGTACAGATTTATTGATGACATCTTCATGATCTGGACTCACAGTGAAGAAGAACTTCAGAATTTCCTCTCCAACATCAACTCCTTTGGTTCCATCAGATTCACCTGGTCCTACTCCAAATCCCATGCCACTTTCCTTGACGTTGACCTCCACCTGTCCAATGGCCAGCTTCACACGTTCGTCCACATGAAACCCACCAACAAGCAACAGTACCTGCATTATGACAGCTGCCACCCATTCCACATCAAACGGTCCCTTCCCTACAGCCTAGGTCTTCGTGGCAAACGAATCTGCTCCAGTCCGGAATCCGTGAACCATTACACCAACAACCTGACAACAGCTTTCGCATCTCGCAACTACCCTCCCGACCTGGTACAGAAGCAAATAACCAGAGCCACTTCCTCATCCCGTCGAACCCAGAATCCCCCACAGAAGAACCACAAAAGTGCCCCACTTGTGACAGGATACTTTCCGGGACTGGATCAGATTCTGAATGTGGCTCTCCAGCAGGGATACGACTTCCTCAAATCCTGCCCTGAAATGAGATCCATCCTTCACGAAATCCTCCCCACTCCACCAAGAGTGTCTTTCCGCCGTCCACCTAACCTTCGTAACCTGTTAGTTCATCCCTATGAAATCCCCAAACCACCTTCCCTACCCTCTGGCTCCTATCCTTGTAACCGCCCCCGGTGTAAAACCTGTCCCATGCACCCTCCCACCACCACCCTACTCCAGTCCTGTAACCCGGAAGGTGTACACGATCAAAGGCAGAGCCACATGTGAAAGCACCCACGTGATTTACCAACTGATCTGCCTACACTGTGATGCATTCTATGTGGGAATGACCAGCAACAAACTGTCCATTCGCATGAATGGACACAGGCAGACAGTGTTTGTTGGTAATGAGGATCACCCTGTGGCTAAACATGCATTGGTGCACGGCCAGCACATCTTGGCACAGTGTTACACCGTCCGGGTTATCTGGATACTTCCCACCAACACCAACCCATCCGAACTCCTGAGATGGGAACTTGCTCTTCAATATATCCTCTCTTCCCGTTACCCACCAGACCTCAATCTCCACTAATTTCAAGTTGCCGCCACTCATACCTCACCTGTCGTTCAACATCATCTTTGCCTCTTCACTTCCGCCTCGACTGACATCTCTGCCCAAACTCTTTGTCTTTAAATATGTCTGCTTGTGTCACATCATCTTTGTTTTTAGATATATTTTTCCCACGTGGAATGTTTCCCTCTATTATATATTGACTTACCAAACGAAAGTGCTGGCAGGTCGATAGACACACAAACATACACATAAAATTCAAGCTTTCGCAAAAAACGGTTGCTTCGTCAGGAAAGAGGGAAGGAGAGGGGAAGATGAAAGGATGTGGGTTTTAAGGGAGTGAGTAAGGAGTCATTCCAATCCCGGGAGCAGAAAGACTTACCTTAGGGGGAAAAAAGACAGGTATACACTCGCTCGCGCGCGCGCGCACATCCATCCGCACACACACACACACACACACACACACACACAAGCAGACATTTCTGCTTTTATATATATATATATATATATATATATATATATATATATATATATATATATATAACAGAGGGAAACATTCCACGCGGAAAAAATATATCCAAAAAGAAAGATGATGAGACTTACCAAACAAAAGCGCTGGCAGGTCAATAGACACACAAACAAACACAAATATACACACAAAATTCAAGCTTTCGCAACAAACTGTTGCCTCATCAGGAAAGAGGGAAGGAGAGGGAAAGACGAAAGGATGTGGGTTTTAAGGGAGAGGGTAAGGAGTCATTCCAATCCCAGGAGCGGAAAGACTTACCTTGGGGGAAAAAAGGAGGAAAAAAGGACAGGTATACACTGGCACACACACACATATCCATCCACACACTGTATGTGTGGATGGATATGTGTGTGTGTGCCAGTGTATACCTGTCCTTTTTTCCTCCTTTTTTCCCCCAAGGTAAGTCTTTCCGCTCCTGGGATTGGAATGACTCCTTACCCTCTCCCTTAAAACCCACATCCTTTCGTCTTTCCCTCTCCTTCCCTCTTTCCTGATGAGGCAACAGTTTGTTGCGAAAGCTTGAATTTTGTGTGTATATTTGTGTTTGTTTGTGTGTCTATCGACCTGCCAGCGCTTATATATATATATATATATATATATATATATATATATATATATATATATATATATATATATATATATATATATATATATATATATGCATTGCAAATGATTATACAAGCATTCCTCAGAGGCAGTTTTTATTTCTTTAGCCATGAATTTTGAAGTAATGGGATGATGCAAACCCTTTTGTTGGCATGTGTACTATAACAGGTGAGATAAAGTGGCCATGTTGAGTAGTATTATTTACAGTAATTATTTATTTCATGGAAAATAGCAGCTATGATCTGAAAGTATGTGTTTGTCTAAAGTACGGAATAAATACATGCACAATTACACAAGACAAATTTAACTTCATTTTCCACCTGTACTCCATTGTAAATGTATCATGGGAGCTTTATTTGTGGTTTCTCAGCAGTCAACACACAACTTGCATCTTTACAGAGGTGATATTTAGACCTTTATTTATTCATTTGTCAGCTTTTAGAAGCTGTGCAACAATTCATTACAGTCAAATCAATACTTTCCAGATGGTTGAATGGTGGTGACAATAGGTTAAGCCGGTCAGAAGCAGTACACAGCCCAGGTCGATAGCCAAACTTTATTTTTGCTCTCGTAGATAGATTATTATTAACAACAGTAAACGCATAACATCAGGTGTCAAAATAATGGTTAAGTAGCAGTGAAGGCATAATCATTAACAAAGGAGCTGACTGTAACTGTCATTTGACATTGCATTGCAGTTACTGGCCATAAAATAAGAAAACCAATGATGTAATGTAAATAAGAATATGCATTGACACACCATAGCTTATGTTTAATTCACAAGATTCATATTAAGCAATTATTTTTTTTTTTTTTTAAAGGTAGAACTCTGCAAACAGCTGTATTTTGAACCAATGTTATTGAGACACTATTGGTTTTGTGGCTTATAACCAAATGGTCAGATGCATATGTGAACAACAACGAATAAACAGTGATAGTGTTTGAATCTCTGTACATCAAAGTAATAACAGAGCCATAAGTACCTAATGATGAGAATGGATATAAACCCAAGTATACTTACAAAGTTGGGCCTTCTGTTTACCCATTCATGTTGTTTACTGTTTTTTAATGTTTGTAAATACTCTTTCGTGTCTATGTATTCTCATATTTAGGTGTTATGGCTCCAGCATTACGTTAATATACATGGGTTCAATCACTATCAGTTTTTATTTCATATTGTGTAGGGGTGCAGATGTTTTATGTTCTGCAACTATTTATTCATTGATTATCGACCCTAAGGACATCATACCTTTAATTGTAAAGGATGGGCCTTCCATATTTTCGCTATATTGTGCACCATGTTTCAGTGTTTGTAAGTACACTTGTGTTTTTATCTGTTCTCATAATTAGATGCATATGACTCTGGTATTACTTTGATCTATAGAGGTTCAATCACTAGCATTGTTTATTTCTTGCTGTTCAGCTAGATACCTAATCGTGTGGCTACAACCCACGAAACTGGTAGTGCCTTAATGAAATTGGTTCAAAATACAGCTGTTTGCGGAATTCATAATATGGCCTGCACTCTTAAGCGACAGTGGGTTTATTTAGCCTATTGCTACTCTATGAGCAGGTAGTTGCTTAAGCCATTCTGGGCCATGGACACAAGCCAAGTGTTTCATTATATTATTGAGTCCCGTTGAAGTCGGAAATATGTGCAGTATAGTTCAGAAAAAAGTGACTAAAGTGAAACAAAGTATTAGAGAACAATTACATTTCATGTCTGAGTAAGTTGAAAAAGTATTTTCAACTAATGGTAAGGTACTGTATTGTAAACTGCACAGTGTAGCATCTGCAGAGGAGTCATTTAATGTTCAGTATCCTATTGGCAACAGAAAACACAAATGTGAAGTACAATGGATTGAAAATGGCAAAACACTACAGCAGATGCTCCTAGGGTAATCCCATCAATCTTATTCACCATTCTGTGAAGAAATTTTTACAGAATTCCTGCTTGCTAACATTCTGTGAAGTAAACTGAACCGTCCAGAGTTTCCTGAATTCTTAAAAAAAATCACATCTCTTCCTGATTATTCGACATTAAGAATGGTCTGTGTCAGCTGAAGCTATGAAAAAACAGTGCAACAGATCAGACTGTGGGTTGCAAATAAAAATACGGGTATCAGTTGATGAAACCAGACTCTATATTGCAAATGTCATTGTGGAAACTGTGGAAGAAGGTGGGCCAGGCAAAAAGTTTGTATCTTTGAACATGTAGAAAAAGTAAATTTCTCCACCATTAGTAAATTGTTTGACAGATTCATAGGTGCCATGTGGTCTGAAGACGTTAAGCATGATGATGTACTACTCTTTGTAATGGATGCTGTGATTTATATGATGAAAGCTGCCCATTCACTAAGTGTTATACAGTAAAATGGTGTATGTGACTTGTTTAGCTCACACCTTAAACAAAGTTGTAGAAGAGCTCCATTGCTATGTTGCAGCATTTAATTTGTTAGCTCTAAACTTTCCTTACTATCACATCCCATTCTGATGATGTGGGGGTCATGGATTTATGCCTGCTACAATTGAAATGATAATTAAATGGACACCCTAGCTGCAAACAGGCGTTGATATACTTCATTGGAGACAGGGTGAAAATGTGTGCTCTGACCGGGACTCGAACCCGAGATCTCCTGCTTACATGGCAGATGCTCCATCCATCTGAGCCACTGAGGAGGACACAGAGGATAGTGCGTCTGCAGGGACTTATTTATCCCTTGCACGCTCCCCGTGAGACCCACATTCCCAACATGTCCAGACCACTACATTCGTAGTGCGCCTAATAGATGTTTGCCTATCATACTCATTACTCGTGGCAAATTAATCTATCAAGTCCCATACGAGTTTGGGCATAGCATGTGCATTCACACAAGAAGGTCAATGGCCGGAAAGCCATATTTTAACTATATATGACGATAGTATCTGTTCCCGAAAGAACAGTTACCGTTGCCGACCTTGCTTTGCTAGAATGAAATGAGTCCCGGTCGGGGCACACATTTTCACCCTGTCCCCAATGAAATATATCAACGCCTGTTTGCAGCTAGGGTGTCCATTTAATTATCATGCTCTTTCCAGTAGCATCAATGGTCTAGCAGCAGCTGAGGGGTCCTCAATATCACTCTCCTCGTATGCTGACAACTTTTGCCTCTACCAGTGCTCCTCTAGTGTGGATATCGCTGAAAGTAAACTGCTAGGCACGTGCAGGCATGGGCCCTCATCTGCCAAGATTCACATCATGTACTTCTGTCATAGTCATACCATTTGCCCACAACCATAATTTATCTCGACAACCAACTACTCAGTGTGATGGAGACTTATTGCTTTTTAAGACTAGTCTTTGATGCTTGGTTGATATATTCACCAGCTTTAGCAGAAGTGCTGGCTGCACCTTAATACACTTTACTGCCTGAGTAACAGCAGCTGGGGCTGGCATACAGTTCAGCATTGGCCTCAGAATTGTGGATATTGGATCCAATACACCACTCCAGGGTTCAACTTGAAACAAGAGCCTTTCAAACTAGAGCTATGGCCAGCTTACTCGTGGAAGCTAGGGTCCCTCCATTGTGGATCAGGCACCAACAGCAGCTTGTCAATTATGCTACAGATGTTAACAGTTCCCCTAAGCATCCAAACTACTGTCTCCTCTTCCCAAACGCGGAAATCTGTATCCTGCAGCTGCAGCCTAGATCAGGGATTACTATTGCACTCCACATCCGGTTCCTCTCTCTGAACTCTAGTTGTTTCCTTTACCAGTTCTTTCGTTGGCCCAGTCACTTATACCTCTGTGGTGCATCCCTCGGCAACAGCTTCATCTTGACTTATCACAAGCACCCTCCACCACCAATTTTTCTCCATCCTTGGCACATCCCAGGATTCAGAAGTAGTCTATACTGGTGGCTCAGTGGTTGTTGGTCATGTAGGCTTTGCTTTTACACAAGCGGGATGTTCTGCACTACAATCCTTGCAGAGTTAATAGCCACTTCTCATGCACTTGAGCATATTCTTTCCTGCACTGGTGAGTTATTTCTCATCTGCAGGAAGTTCATGCAATGAAGACGATCATATCCGGCAGCATACCCGTGAAGAGCATAAGCATAAACTTCTTGAGCAGTGCGCAATCGCACATCTTCCCTTGGTCATGGCGAACCAGAATTCCATCTGTGCCCTTAAACAAGGTGGAGGCTCAGTGACCTTCATCTGAACTCTGGGCCACTTTGGGATCCTGAGGAATAAACTCACTGATAACTTGGCCAAATTGACTACCAGTAAACCAACTCTTAGGCTCAGTATTCCGGAAACAGACCTCCAATTAGTATTACGCCATGAAGTTTTAGGGATGTGATATATGGAATGGCTCACTCTGACTTCACCAAAGAAACTGTGGATGATAGGAGACTACAAATCTGTAGAAGTCCTCCATGCAGGCCTCTTGCGAGGATTCACTATCCTTTGCCACCTCTCACAAGGACTCATTGTCCTTTGCCAGTTCCACATTGGCCATACTTGGTTGACTCAGTGGTCATCTCCTCTGTGAGGATCAACCCCACTGTCATTGTGGTTCCTGTTTGACAGAGGTGAATATTTTGCTGCAGTGTCCCAACCTAGCCTTTCTGCAGCAGACTCATCTCCTTGACTTGCTATTCTTGATGTTAAGAGACCGTGTGTTGGCTTAGTTTTATGTTTTATTCATGAAGTGGGCTTTTACCACTCTTCAAAGAAGGGCCACTTAATGTTATTGGCCCGCTGAGTAGTTAGCAGAGCCCTCTGTTGCCGTCTCTGCCCAGACTAGGCTGTGGCTGTCTGGGCTTGGTTGTCCAGCCCGGCCCTCACCGTACCTACTCTTTTACTTTTCCTCCCATCCTCATGTGGTCTTTCTGACTTCTTTCTCTTTTGTCTGTATGTGATTCTCTTGCCCTGTCTGTGTTGCTAGTCCTTCCTAGGCAATTCCTGAGTGGGGTACCTCTGGCAAGTGGCAGGGGGTGGGCTATGCATGACCCCCTCATTGCACTCTGCTTTTGGGGGCTTTCATCAGCTCCCTAGATGGGGTACCTCTCTTGCTATGCCTCCCTTTTCTTCTGTTTTGTCTCTTATCTAGCCTTTGTTGACCTTTGGTAGATTTCGAGGCTTTCTTCTTCTGGGTTTTGCACAGTAGGCCATCTATGATCTAAAGTCATGTAGCCATCTCTGTTGGAGGCAAAAAGGATCGGATGACATAGTATTACAGTTCCTTTAATCATATATCCAAGCAACCATCAAGTAGCTCCTCAGTTGGCTGCACTCAGCTCCTCCAAAAGGCAGTGAGCTGTGCTGATCAATCAGCCGTGGAGGATGGCAGTGGCTCCGTTTTTTGGAATATTCGTGCCTGAATTATCCAAGTTTAATTGCTAGAATCTTACTGCCTTAAGTAGTACTCCATTTTGTGTTGGATTAGACTTGGAAAATGATATTAATTTGATTTAGAGTCCATCTTCTGATGACTTGCTAAAACACTCCATGTCAGTAAGCCCTTAAAAAAAGAATCTGCAAGCAGTAGAAATGCATTTGGAGTTTATGAACAGAAACAGACTGTAGGATGGAAGTGTTGACAGCACCCAGGTTTTTACAACGTTTCCAATGGGTAAGTGTAATGACACAACCTGTTGTGTGTTAATTTCTGAGAAACTGCAAATAAAACTTCCATAACACCTTTATAATGGAGTACTAGTAGAAAATGAAGTACAGTTTGATATGTGTAGTTGTGAAATGTATTAATTCTGTAGTTTAGATGAATGCATACTTTCAAATTGTACTTGGAAGTTATTCATGAAAGGAGTAATTACTATAAATAATACTAGTCATACAGTGTGTACACATTTTTTGCATGTGTAATGATTCTTTAGGCAGCTCATTTAATAAATAACATTTTTAAATAATATATGACAGGTTAAATATGGCTCACTTTGCAGTTAAATCATGCATCACTGTTTGAAAATAGCCCTCAGGGGCACACCATTCGTTTACTGAATATGGGCTTGGCGACCCCAGGGTTCCTGAGATGGGGACAGGTAAGCGCTATCAGTATCCTGTTTCCGTAAACTCTAGGCATGCTTCAGTGACTACTGTATGGCACGGCTGTAGAATGTTGTGTGTCACAGGGAATGGGGATGAGATGCATGGGTGTTGAAGTGGAACAGTCAACCTTTTGGGAACCTGTCGCACCTCAGTTGCATAAGGCATACTCAGGCATGCAGGGCTCTGTGTGGACGCTTGTTTCCCTAGATGCTCATGGGACTGAGATGTAACCCTTGAAGTCATCATCTCCTCCTCCCAGTGGGAAGGGTGTGCCACCTGGGAGTATTCATTCCCAAATCCTGCAAATGAATGAGGGAGCCTACGGTTCAATCCCGCGTCCGGCCATTCTAATTTAGGTTTTCCGTGATTTCCCTAAATCGCTCCAGGCAAATGCCGGGATGGTTCCTTTGAAAGGGCACAGCCGATTTCCTTCCCCAGCCTTCCCTAATCCAATGAAACCAATGACCTCGCAGTTGGTCTCTTCCCCCAAACAACCCAACCCCAATGAGGGAGCCTAGCCCTCTTGGTAATCTGAATCATTTGAATTATAACAGGGCTCAAGGAATCGTAAATTAAAATGTGTTTTTGGTTGTTAAGAGGAAGGAAGGGACGTTTGAAAAAGTGTCCCCCTTCTACGCCCATAAAGGCTTTGGAAGGGCTTGCTGGAAGCCTGAAATCTATTAAGCGGCTGCAGAATGGTTCCCGGCTGTCGAGACTAAGAGGGTAAAGTAGGTGCAGCTACTTAAAAAGACTGAAAAATTGGGTGAATTTGATGTAACTGTTGAACAGCTAAACTCCCTTAACTCGAGCGAAGGTGTGGTCACATGCTGGGATATTATGTATATCGACATGGCCGGACTTAAACAGGAATGGGCGTTACAGGGGATAGTGGACATAGAGAGCAAAGGATTCGTAGGGATAATGGAGAAATTGAGAAGACCGTACCTTCATTGTGACCTTTAATTCTCCAATGTTGCCTGACCACATCATGGTATGTTCCCTCCAACTTAGGGTTAAGTCTTATGTACCTAACACTATGATGTGCTACAAATGCCAGCTTTTCAGTCACACAACGCTGAGTTGTGGAGGTGAAGTGACCTGAGAGAAATGTGGAAAGGCAACCACAAAGCTGGGATTGACTATCCGTCTCCAGCTGTGTGTGTTAACTACTCTGTGAGCCACCCAGTCTGGAGCCAAGACTGCCCTGTTTTTGCTGAGGAACAAAAAATTCAGGAACTAAAAGTCACCAAACAGATCCCCTATGCTGTAGCCGGAAAGGAACATAAAGCGATGAAACCTGCCCTCTTTACCACTTCTTATGCTTCCATGGCGCAGAAACCTGTTCCTAAAGTCGATGCCTCGACACAGTCATAAGGATAAAGCAATCCAAGCAGCCACCACAGAAAAGACCAGCAACAGTTCCATAGTGAGTGTCAAGAAGGCATACAAAAGGCATACAATAAGCAGAATGCCTGTCAACACCCCCTTCCCCCCTTATCCTCGAAGGGATAGGGTGCAGGGAAAGGTTCATGACGTTTAGGTCAAAAGCCATCCCAAGTGCCGTCAGACGTCATTCTTTCATGTCTGACTGATAAGTACATCATGGAGTTAGTTACCTTGGATCCAGGCAGCCCCTCCACTCCCCCCTCACTCTCAAAGTGCTTCACCTCCACAGTGCAAATATAGGGGTAAATTAAAACCACATTGATGAAATGGCTCCCATCCTACCGTGGAACTTGCAGGGGTTGAGGATGCATGTGGAGGAACTCCGTCACTTATCTCAGGGTAGACCACTGTGTTCATGTCTCCAGGAGAATCATTTCCAACAATCGTACACCCCTGAGCTACAAGGCTATGTACTCTACAAAAAGGATGACCTGAGTGGAAAGAGAGCTAGAGGCAGCGTATGTATTTTCGTCAGTACTGACTACCACCCTGCTCCTCTCTCACTTAAGACACCTTTACAAGCATTGCTGTATCAGCACACGTGCGTCATCTGTTGTCAATGTTACCTTTACTTGCCCCCACATGATGCACTTCATGAAGAGGCCCTAACCGACCTTATTACAAAGCTCCCCTCCCCTTCATCCTCTGTGGTGATTTTAATGCACACAATGTGCTTTGGGGCCCTGCAACTACCTGCCGCAGGAGTAGTAGAGCAGTCAAGAGGCTTCTCATGTCATCGTGCACTTACTTGCTAAATGTGGGACAGAGCACTCACTTCTGCACAGCAACTGGGTCGTTATCTCCCATTGACCTCTTGCATTACTCTCCAGCTCTTGCTCACACTACTCAGTGGGAAGTGTTAGGGGACTTGCACGGAAGGTATCGCTTCCTGATCTGGATTCACCTGCCAGATGGGGTGGAACCGGATAGGAAACTAGCACAATGGGTGCTCAACAGAACTGACTGGACACTTTATAGCCACTTGGCCCAGTTTGAACATTGTGCGAATGTTGAGGCATGGGTGGATCATATTGCCGAAATGATCCAATGATCCACCATGCCGCTTCAGCATCCATTCCACAGTCCATGGGACAACAGAAGATACAACCTGTCCCTAGGTGGAATGCTGCTCTGTAATTGGGACCAGACATGCAGCTCTGTGTAGGTTAAAGTGTCGGCCAACTGCAGAGAATCTTGCAGGCTTTCGGGCAGTGAGGGCAAAGTATCACCAAATTATTCGAGAAAGTGAGAAGAGTCATGGAAACGGTTCCTGAACACCATTAATCATTCCATCAAAAGTTCCGTTGTATGGGAGACCATCAGGAGAATTTCTGGAAGAGGAGACAGGTGCTCCATGGCAGGTGCTGTAATGGGGAATGGCACTCTCCAAACCAAACTGCAAGACAAAACCCAGACAACTGCAGCATATTTTGCCACAGTTACTGGAACAGCCAGTCAGGATCCAGGTTTCCAGTGCCATAGAGCGGTTACTGAAAGCTGTAGTTTGGACTTCCGGTCCACCTCTGATGAAGATTGCAACTGCCCATTTTCCATGTGGGAGCTGGATTCTGCATTGTCTGCGGCTTCAGACACATCCCCTGGTCATGATATGATCAATTACAGTATGCTGCGGCACCTCACAAGGCGAAACTAAAATATCCTCCTCGCACTTTTTAATGCCATTTGGGCATCAGGTCACTTTCCCAACTCGTGGCATGAGGCAATTTTAATTCCTCTTTTAAAACCTGGGAAAGAACATACACGCCCAAGTAGTTACCATAGTGTTGCCATCACTAGCTGCATGGGGAAGACCTTGGAGCAGATGGTCAGCTGCCTCCTTGTCTGGATCTTAGAATCCAGGCAACTCCTTAATCGCTTTCAGTGCCGGTTCAGGAGGTTATCACTCCACCTTTTGATAACCTGGCCATCCTGAAGGAGGCTATACACAGACTTTCCTATGCCGTCATCACCTTCTAGGTACATTTTTTGACACTGAGAAGGTCCACGATACTGTTTGGAGGCATCCTATCATGGAGCAGCTTCATGAATGGGGTTTTTGTGGTTGGCTTCCCATTTTTATTCAGTCCTTCCTCTCACCACAATATTTTAGGTACAGAATCGGTGATGTCCTGTGTGATCACTTTGAGCAGGAGAATGGTGTCCCTCAAGATAGTGTTTTAAATGTGACTGTCTTTGCCATAGCTATTAATAGCATTACGCCCATAGTGAAAAGTCCTGTCCAATGTTCTTTGTTTGTGGATGACTTCCCTGTGTTTTGCTCTTCTTCAAGCTTCACGACGACAACGTGTCAGTTGCGACTAGCTCTTCGACATTTGGATGAATGGCAGAAGTGTGGCTTTAAGTTTTCCACCGAGAAGTCTGTGTGTGTTCTTTTTAACCATTCTGATTCCATTTTAAACTTTCTGAGTTGAGGATGAGGGACACTGCCCTTCTTTTAAAGACGCTGTGAGGTTTCTGGGCCTGATATTTTACTCCAAGCGTATGTGGTTATTACATCTTAAGGACCTGAAAAAACAATCACTTGAGGCTTTAAGTATTTTAAAATGTCTTAGCCACAGCGCATGGGGAACAGATTGGCTCAATTATGGGTGCTCGGTGGATGGGTCTGTGACACCCTCTTATTTAAAGATGTTGGACGTGGTGCACCATGAATGGATTCGGGTTGGCCATTGGTGCATTTGGAACAAGCCCCATACCAAGCCTCTGTGCAGAGGTTGGTGAACTGCCACTTTACATCAGGTAACGGCTGCTTATAGTGCGCCAGGTGCATAAAACACTGTCCACATCATACACAACCGCCTACCATACCTTCGCTCAGCCTTCGCTGGAAAGGCATTTTCGTGACCGGCTACAGGCAATGAGACTGTATGGGATTTCTGCACGCATCGCCTTCTAGAGGTGTCAGGTTCAGTCTTCACATTTTACATCGCGGTGAGAGCAGATTTTCACCTTGGCTTCTCTGGCGGCCCAGACTTATTTTAGGCTTGATGAATTTTAAGAAAGATCGTACATCAGATTTTACATTGCAATCTCTGTTTTTTAACATTTTAGATATGCATCACAGTTTCACAGTAGTGTACACTGATGGCTCCAACAAGGGAATTCCCTTGGCTGCTCTGTCATGTTCACCGACCATGTCACCAGGATTCGCTTTCCTGACGAGTATACCGTTTTCTCAGTGGAGCTCTATGTGATCCTGAAGGCACTGGAGCAGATGCGTTATATTTGGGGTAAACGGTTTCTCATTTGCTCTGATTCCCTTAGTGCCTTACAATCGTTGAAGAATCTGTACCCCGCTGAGGAGTTGGTCTGGCTGATATATGCTCCAACAGTAGGGCAAATGGGCATTATTCTGCTGGGTGCCAGGTCATGTAGGGATATGGGGAAATGAACCGGCCGATTGGGTTGCAAAGGAGGCCTGTGCCTGTGGCACAGTGTTCTATTCCCTTGCAGGTTGTTGTTTCTGCACTATACAGGAAGTGCATGCAGTTGTGGGATGAGGAATAGCTGGCGGCAATGGCCAATAAACTGCAGTTGGTGAAATCAACAACCCGGCCGTGGCGTTCCTCCTGCCAATTGCCCAGGTGGGATGAAGTGACCCTCGCGCGCCTTAGAACTGGGCACTGCCCTTTCGCACACAGCAAGAGGATGCCCCATTTTGTGATGCTTGTGGCATGCACACCTCTATCTGCCATCTATTTTAGCTGATCATGAGACAAGTGTGACTCTTCTAAAATTTCGTGATGTGTCTGGACTCTGGCCTAAACGCTTGGGCTGGAGATTTTAGTGTGTTGCAGAGTCACTGGCCTCTCTCTCTCTCTCTCTTTCTTTCTTTCTTTCTCTTTCTTTTTCTTCTTCTTTTCTTTTTTTTTTTTTTTTTTTTTTTTTTTGTGGTCAGCCAGCCACATCCATCTGCTATATTGTCTTAGCTACTTATACCACTTTCTTCCTCTGTTGTTAAATTTTTTTAATACTGACGCAATACTTTGTTCAGTAGTTCTGTGCACGTACGCACAGTTTTCCAACTTTTGTTACCCATGTTTTACGTGCGGTTTTATCTTCTGTTTTATGTATTTTCTGATACTTGCCTCAATCTGTTTTTGCTCGGGCACTAAAGACCTTGCAGTTGTGCGCCCATATAAACATGTCCAAGTCCATATTCGAAAATACATGTCAAGATTGATATGAAAACTAAGTATCTTTTATTTGGGATTGGTTAGAACAAGCTAACTTAACAAAAATAGTGTTCAATTCGTGACCTGCTAATGATTCAAAAATGAGAAGAGTTCATTGTTGTAATTACATTAATTCTTTAAAAGTTGCATAATAAATATCCCCATCCACTGTACAACTGAAATGCCAGTCACTATGTAAGCTCTATATGTTACAGTTAGTTAAATGATCAGGTTGCTGCATTCCTGCTTCCACTGTTCTGAAATATACTGGCAATTAATTATTTGACTAAATGTGTGCTGCACTTTGATTCACATGCATTTGGCATTGATTGGCCATCACAAAACAAAGAAAGGATACCATTCAAGTTCTGTTACACAAAGAGCCAAGACAGATGTTTTGCAACTCACTTATATTGTCTCAAAAAGATATATACCTAAAAAGTGCCATCTGGAAAGTGATTGACAGCTTGAGAGTTAGGACTGTAGCTGAATTATCCTGCTAAGTTCACTAGATATTTACTTGTAATTTTGATGAAATATTCTGAACAATTTTTGCATGTTAAGTGGCAGTGAGTTTAAAAATTTAATTTTTTGACACAAGAAAACTATTTTATGACTAAATGACAGTTTCTCTCGTCTTTTATTTTCTGGTAAGTCTGCCTTGGTCAGTAGTGCAGCAATGAAAGGATATTTACTTTTTCATGGCATCATTAGCTATGTGCTAGTGCGCCTGTAGCAGTATAATCAAATCTCACTGGAAAAGTATATTTAAAGTCAAACATATTTCCTCCTCTCTATAATGTAATTGAAAACTATCATGACAAATTTAAGTACAGAATCTTAAGTATCCTGGAGATTGTACTTAAGTGCTGTGTATGTCAAAAGAGAAGCTTTTTTAAATTATCATATGACTGATGGTTCCCCAAACTTCGCTAATGATTACTATATTGTTCTTTATTAATTCATAGGGGCTATCCTGTCATTTATTTTCACTGCTTTTTGAATAGTGGTGCCTGACGAATGAAAACCTCAGATATTTGTAGCTACCTTCAGTATTCATCTTCAGAGCAACAGTGGAACACCTACTCAGATAACCTGACAACAAAACCCAGGTAAATTGAGCATAAATCTGTGCCTAGTGCCATAATTTGAGACATTCATAGTTGGTGTGGGGGCAGGGAGTAGGCATGATGATGGTGCGATAGACTTGAGGACTTGTCCGTAGCATCCACAAGAAGTTGATAATCGGCTGCAAAAAGAAAAAAAATTAATTCACTAGCAGAAAGGTGCAAGCATAGGGCATTTTCCTGTGATTAATTGGCATATACTGGACCTGTGTTGTGTATGGAGTGCAAGGGTGTTCATGCTATTCCCACACTGTAGAGCAATTATTAGTATTCATGGCTCAGGAAGTCTCCCTATGGATGTAAGCATTCTGCTAGCAATGCTGTGTTCCTCTGTTTTAGGGATAGTATCAAAGACAGAGTTCATAACAAAGAAAAAAAGTTCCAAGTTTATAGTGATTAAAGGATGTAGTATCTACTCATAATGTTAACAGTGCATCCATGGGAGAAACTATGTAAAATGTATGTCTTTCGGCCATTAATTTCTTCGTAAGAAGTTAATATAAAGGTATCATAATGTCACCAATAACAATATTGCATTGAGCAAACTGATGATGATCAAACAAAAATACAGTAATAGTAACTCCCCTTTGAAGTGTAGCATGCAGTACTCCTACACCTGACTTCAAAACCTTCCTATTGAGTGCAGGTGTCAGCCAAAAGTTAAATGATAAATTGTCCCACCCCCCCCCCTCCCCCCGCCACACACACACACACACACACACACACACACACACACACACACACACACACAGACAATTGTCGTGAATATTAGATGTTTTCGACTTGTGACTAAACTTTTTAATGGGGCCATTCTGTGCCAAGTGGACCAATTTTAAATAAAGTTCCTATGTGACCAGTATGGAACAGTCACATGTCCCCTATGAATGTTGGTAAATGTTTTACTTTTTCCAATATAATACTTTCAAGCATATAGTCATTCATTTGATCCCATAGCGCAACTATCAAAAGTCTACCTCCTGAGCTTTTGGCAGCTTTGAGACACGATATATCCTGCAGTATTTTCTCGAAAGAGACCAAGCTAGGCCACCTTGTTCAATCTTCTTGCATCCTGTTAAACGAAATAATGAAAAAAAATTTCTTTTTCAATTTTCGTATGGATAATTTTAAGCTAAAGTAGGCAGAAAAAATAGTCGCTAGGAAAAAAATGTGAAATTTAGCTTTCTGTATCTCCATAGGTCATTACAGAATAAACCTGAAACTTTGCATAACTTACTAATACAAGGTTTTAGAATATAAAATTTCATTTTTCTACTGCTTTCCAATAGTTTACAAATTGAGGTTCTTGCAAAAATGTCTACTTTTTGCCTACTTTTACAATAAAAGTTTCTTTTGTAAAAACTTTTAAACAGTTTTATTAGGAAGACCCTGTTCTAAACCACCTGAAAAACTGGACTTGGTTTCCCAATGTGAGCATATAATAACCTAAAAATAATTACAAGATAGAGGTGCATTTAAAATACGTCCATATGCCGCTGGTCCACAGTGTAAATCTGACCTCATTCATTGCGCTCTACAATTGTTTGGTACTCTCTAGGGAAGGTAATATTGAAAGTCCTGATGACGAGATATGAGGTAGTCAGAATAATTTGGGGAGGGGTAGCTGATAATATGATAAGTGTCTGTTGCCACAACCCATCATGATACATTTCAGCCAGTTTTTCTGCTATGATAACTACAGAATCCTCCACCCCAAGAGCTCACCACTCTTTTGTTAACTTGTGCTGGGCTACAATGGTCCCTGGCCTTTGCAGCACCTTTTCCCTTCCCATGCTGCATGTCTATCCTCTGGGATATTTTTTGTGAATCTGTCCTGAAGTTTCAGTAGCCAAACATCAAAACAGTTCTTCCACTGTTTTCTTTCTTTCTTCATTCTCCATCTACCCTGCCTCCGCTTCTGCATTTGAGGTTCCTTTCTGTTTCTTCTTCCTCCCTGTGTGCTACTGAAGGCCGGCCCACACATGTGACGCGCAACAGGTGACTGGCTAATGCATAATTCCCAGCCCCTGGTCGACAGGTAGGATTCGTGTGTATCCCCCAGTACAAGCCAGACCCAGGGTGGGGTGATTTCCTTACCTGTTACCTTCCCAAATTGCCTATTGGTCCTTCTGTCAGGAGTTCGGGAGGTATGGCCAGAGGTGTGAACAATTACCTAAGGTAGGTGGGTCCCACTGTGAGAGGGGGAGGGGAAGGGGTGCAGTTAAAAGGTGTGCACAATCAGAGATGCTGGAAAACATGAGGGATTTTCTTGCAATGAACCAATCATCGTCTCAGTCTATGTCTTCTAAATGTAAATGGAATGAGGCTAAAGAGTACAAGAATCTCTCAGCTGCCCCGTGGTTCCTCAATCCTTTGCCACGGTTGATCCATTTATTATTGAGAAAGTTGTTGACACAGCTGCAGGTCCTGAGAAATCCTGCTCTTGTATATGTAATGGCATTTTGCTTTTGGAGGCCAATTGCGATTCTCAAGCCCAACAACTGCTTCCAACTTCGCTCCTCCACAGCTATTCTGCTCGTGTCAAGGTCCATTGAAGGGTGAATTCTGTGAGTGGTGTTACTTACACTAGGCTGCTCAATGGTCTGACTGATGGAGAAATCCAAACTTACATCCCTGTTCAGGGCGTCAGTGCAGTCCACCGGGTAATAAAAAAGGTTACTGCAACATTAGTGCTTACACACACTCTTTTTGTCATGTTTAATAGAGTAGTGCTTCCCTGAAAGATAAAAGCAGGATATTAATTCATCATGTTCTGATCATTCATTTCAAACCCTATGTGCTGCTGTCAGTGTCAGCTTTACAATCACACACGAATCTCCTGTTGAAACAGTGCCAGATGTGTTGCTTGCAGTAGGGATGCTCATGAGGGCGATATTCCACCTCCCTCTCCCTGCTTGCAATGGTGACCATGCAGCCTCATACCAGGAATGTCTTTTGCGTCTCGATGAGTGGGCCGTCCAGGAGACCCGGGTCAAGGAAAAAGTGCCTTACCCTGTCGCTCACAAGTTGTTGGCTAGTCGAAAGCCCTGCATTTTATCGCCTGGCACTTGCAGTACCATTCTTGCGATGCCCCGCTCCGTGGAGGACATAGGCATGCAGACTTGCGACCTCAAATTCAGCACTGCAGTTATAAGATCACCCAGTTTCCTCCTCCTCCTCCTCCTCCTACTACTACTACTACAGCTGTGCAACAAGCCACCAAGTCTTCATCTCTGGCAGCCAAAAAGGACAGAAGAAATATTCCCACAAAGACTTCTTACGCCCCTCCAGCCAGGAAACTTCTGAGCAATCAGCCAATTGCAAAGGCTCTAAGAAATCAAAGACAAATGGTCTTCTCCTTCATTGACGTTGAGATCCTCGTCAGTGGTGCTGCCGCATGATACCCTCATCTGGCCGACCTCCATTTTGCTGATGCACACCGTCAATCCTGTTTCTGCCCTGGAATCCGCAGGCTAACCCAGAGAGACTGCCAATGCGTCTATCATTGTGCAGTTCTCTCCAGTCTCTGCGCTCTGTAGCAGTAAGTCTTAGGAGGGTGGCACTCGGCAGCTGCCGAGGTGAAAGCCATTTTTTCTTTTCTTTTTTCCCCCTGCTGTCATCTCTCTCTTCCAATGACACATTCATGGCATTAGATCCAACAAGGAGGAATTATGGGTGCATCTGGCATCGCAATGTCCACTTGTTTCCTGCCTCCAGGAAATGAAAGTGCATCCTCTTGACCACTTTGACCTCTTGCATTTCTTTCCAGTCCGATTTGACCTTCACCTTAAGGACAGCACTGTCCATCTCATGTGGGAATCATGCTGCTCATCTGGGATGATTTCATAGTCAAACCATCTCACCGAACACCCAGCTGCAAGGTGTTACAGTCCGCATTTCCCTTCCTTGCTTCACCTTTTCTCTATGTAATGTCTACATCCCTCCGTTGTTCGGTGTCAGCAGGGCACACTTCCTCCAGCTTATTGGTCAACTCCCTCACCCGTTTCTGTTGCTCGGTAACTTTAATGCACACTATCCCCTTTGGGGCTCTTCAAGAACTTGCCCAAGAAATGCCCTCTTGGATGAACATCCCAATTAACTAAACCACATCTGCCTAAACGCTGCAGCACCCTTGTTCCTTTCAGAATCCATGTACATACAGGGTGTTACAAAAAGGTACGGCCAAACTTTCAGGAAACATTCCTCACACGCAAAGAAAGAAAATATGTTATGTGGACATGTGTCCGGAAATGCTTACTTTCCATGTTAGAGCTCATTTTATTACTTCTCTTCAAATCACATTAATCATGGAATGGAAACATACAGCAACAGAACGTACCAGCGTGACTTCAAACACTTTGTTACAGGAAATGTTCAAAATGTCGTCCGTTAGCGAGGATACATGCATCCACCCTCCGTCGCATGGAATCCTTGATGCGCTGATGCAGCCCTGGAGAATGGCGTGTTGTATCACAGCCGTCCACAATACGAGCACGAAGAGTATCTACATTTGGTACCGGGGTTGCGTAGACAAGAGCTTTCAAATGCCCCCATAAATGAAAGTCAAGAGGGTTGAGGTCAGGAGAGCGTGGAGGCTATGGAATTGGTCCGCCTCTACCAATCCATCGGTCACCGAATCTGTCGTTGAGAAGCGTACGAACACTTCGACTGAAATGTGCAGGAGCTCCATCGTGCATGAACCACATGTTGTGTCGTACTTGTAAAGGCACATGTTCTAACAGCACAGGTAGAGTATCCCGTATGAAATCATGGCGGTGAATAGAGGAAGTACAGTACATACTGACGAAACTAAAATGAGCTCTAACATGGAAATTAAGCGTTTCCGGACACATGTCCACATAACAATTTTTCTTTATTTGGGTGTGAGGAGTGTTTCCTGAAAGTTTGGCCGTACCTTTTTGTAACACCCTGTATATTCCCATTTGGACCTCTTGTTGTGCACTTATCCACCTTACCTGCCGTCTTGAGTGGTCCATTCTCTATGACATGTACTCAAGTGATCATTTCTCGTGTGCTGACTCTTTACTGTCTCCTACCCCACCTACGTGTAAACCCAGTTGGCAGCTTTCTAAGGCTGACTGGTGGCTTTACTCCTCCCTGGTGACCTTCGATGAACATTATCTCCTCACTTGTAATAACCAGATAGAATACATTCCAAACAGTATCCTTACCACCGCAGAATGTTTCATTCTTCACACTTCTTTAGTGCACTATGTCTCAGTACCCAGGTGGACTAAGGTGTGCCGTGACGCAACTTGCTCATGGAGACGTGCTCTCCATGTTTTTAACCATCATCCTACGATGTCTAATTGTATTTGTTACAAACAGTTGAGTGTGCAGTGTTGTTGCATTCTATGGTATAGTAAAAAGCTAGCTGGATTTCATTTAGTAGTTCTTATAGCTGTTCCTCCCCCTTTTCTGTTGTGTGGGCCTGTCTCCTCGGCTCTCTGGGACCAAGCCCCAGTCATCATTTTCCGGCCTGACCATAGCAGATGATGTCATTGCCAACCCCATTGCTATCTCCAACACTTTAGGCCGCTATTTGGAAGAGATTTCGAGCTCCACCCACTATCACCCTGCCTTCCCCCATCGGAAGCAAGTGGAGGAGGCTGATGGGAGAGGCTCGGATGATACCCTTCTCCTCTCAGAATGGTGAATGCCACAATGCCACCTTTACTATGAGGGAGCTAGGTCATGAACTCACTTCGTCATCCCAGGCAGTGTTAACATTCAGATGTTGTAGCACCTGTCTCTTGCGGGCAAGCACTTTCTCCTTCATACGTAGTCACACCTGGGCAGATAGCACGTTTCCTAGATGTTGGTATGAATCCACTGTCATATCCATACCTAAGCCCGATGAAGACAAACCCTTCCATCTAGCTACTGCTTCATTTCTCTCATTACTCATGTTTGCAAGTTGATGGAATGTAAGATTCATGCCCTGTGGGTATGGTGGCTAGAGTCTCGCGATTTTATCACCACTGCACAATGTGGATTTAGAGTGCCATTCTGCAGTTGACCATCTCGTTGCTTTGTCATCCATGTCGTGAATAGTATTCTGCAGAAATACCAAACTGTGGATGTCATTTTTTATTTGGAAAAAGCATAACACCACCTGCTGGAAGACTGATATTCTCCATACTCGCTACTTGTGGGGCTTCCAAGGCCGCCTGCCTATTTCCTACAGGAGTTTTGAAAAGACAGGGTTTTAAAGGTATGTGTGGGTTTTCCCTTGTCGGACACCTTTACCCAAGAAATGGGGTGCCTCAGGGCTCCGTCCTGAGTGTCATCCTCTTTGCTATAGCCATTAGCCCTATTATTGCCTGTCTCTCCTCCGGGCATCTCCGGCTCCCTTTTCGTTGACAATTTTGCGATCTATTGCAGTTCTCCATGGACTTGTCTCCTTGAGTGACATCGTCAGTGATGTCTCAGTTGTCTTTACTCATGATGCATCAACAATGGCTTTCGCTTTTCCACTGACAAAACCATTTGTATTAATTTCTGATGGTGCAATGGGTTTCTTCCAGTGCCTTTAAATCTTGAGCCTACTGCTCTTTGGTTTGACGAAACTATGACATTACTGGGGCTCATGCTTCATAGGGAACTTTCTTGGTCCTCCCATGTGTCTTACTTGGCCACCTAGTTCCTACGTGTCCTAAGTGGTACTGTAAGTAAGTCTATTCAAAACTAGACTAGGGGTGTTTTGTTTATGCATCTGCACATGTGTCCATCTTTCGCTGTCTAAATACAATGCACCATTGTAAATCCGTTTGGCTTCTGGCGCCTTTTTACACTAGCTCAGTTGATAGCCCCTTGCAGAAGCTGCCAAACTCCTGCTGTAATACTGATGTGATGTTCTCCTCAGCAGTTATGCATGCCATTTGTCTGCCATGCCCGGCCAACTGTCCTATACCTTTTTCTTTGAAGACTCCTTTGACCACCAGTGTAGGGTGTGTCCCTCTCCTCTGTTACGTCCTGCAGTTAGCTTTCGGTTATTGCTCCAGCAACGTAACTTCAAGCAACCTGCCACTTTCCTGATAGATGTGAACACTTCATCACCTTGGCTTTGTGAGGCGAGCCGTGTTCACCTTGGACTTCATTCGCTTCTGAAAGAAATTACGCCAGATATGGTCTATCGCGATAAGTTTCTCGACCTTTGCACGGAACTTAGCATATTACCTTTGTGTACAATGATGTCTCTCAGTCTGGCCCTGGTGATGGGTGTTTGTTCATCATTGGTACATGCGATTTTTGGTATCAGTTTCTGGAACACTGCTCCATATTTACAGCAGAGCTCTTTGCCCTTTATCAGGCCATGCAGTACATCTGGTGACACAGGCTTTTTGGCGACACAGGCTTTTTGGCGACACAGGCTTTTTGGTGACACAGGCTTTTCAATTGTGTCACCTGCTCTGATTCCCTCAGTGCCCTACGAGCATTGGTGCTGTACACATTCCATCCCTTACTGCAATGGGCCCAAGAAAGCTTCCACTTGGTCACTCTTGAAGGAGCCACTCTGATGTTTGTGGGTTCGCGGTCACGTTGTTCTTATGGGAAACGAGGCTACTGCCAAAGCTGTAGTCATCCTACCTCGGCTCCCTAGTTCTTCCATTCCTTCCTGTGATCTCCCTGTTGCCATCTGTCATAAGGTGGTGTCACTCAGGTATCACAGCTGGTCTTCTCTTCATGGGAACAAGCTCTGGAGAATTAAACATCTCCCAGCGGCTTAACTGACTTCTTGGAGTCTCTCCGCTAAGGGATTATTTTAGCTGGGTTGTGTATTGGGCACTGTCGTTTCAGCCATCGCCATTTGCTGAGTGGTGGTCCCACACCACTTTGTTCTCATTGTCATAAACATTTGATGATTCACCACTTCCTGACCGAATGCCCTTTTTTTAACCACATATGTACTAATGTATGTTTGCTGTCTGAGTTACCGGCTGTTGTAGTGAATGACACACGGGCTGTCGACCACATTTACTTTTTACCTGCCTTAGCAGTATGGCAAACTACACTTAATCTTCAGTTCAGGACATCCATTGTCTCTTTGGCATATTCTGTGGACCCTTCTTCAAGAGGAAGTCCCTGCTCTTGACTATCTTTCCTTGCATTGATTGGGCTTACCGATTAGTTGCTTTTAAATCCTTTTTCGTATTAGTGTTCTAAGGTTCTGACATGGCCACATATGACCTTAGTTGTTTTCGTTCCCGAAAACAAAACTAAACTGCAGAATCAAACTGCTTATAAACCTAAAAATTGAACTGTGTGTTACCAAGGATCTGGACATCATGGTAGTAAAACTTTTGCATATTAACTGCAGCACATATTGTATTAACTGCTTTCAAGTTTTACACCATTGTGCAAGTTTTGGTGAACTTCACAGCAGTGTGCCTCTCTCTCTCTCTCTCTCTCTCTCTCTCTCTCTCTCTCTCTCTCTCTGCATGTTGTTACAGAGAACTTTGAGAATGTCTTTTTATTGTGCAATGCTGTTGACATGCTAGTTTAATTCCAGTTTGAAGTATGGTATATTCCATGTTTGCATAGTTTGCAGTTTATGTGAACTTATTACAAAATTGTGTAAATCTGTTGCCGTAGTCCATGGTGGCTTAACCAGTGCTGGCTTCTTGTAAAGTGAGAAAACCAGTATCCATCACCATAGAGGTCACACCCAATAGCTGTGCAGCAGCCGTCAGTGATAGGTTTCCTTCCCACAGGTTACCAAGCCTGATATGGATTTCTTTACACAGGCTCCCTGTCCTGATGATACAATTCTTTTAGTGTCAGAGGACAAGACTAAAAGAGGTATCTTTTAGGATTTTAAGCTTATGTTTCCTTAAAGCTACTTGAATTTTTTAGATGTTTCGTTGATTTGATATAGAATGTCATGAGGAAAAATATACATTCTACAGACAATGTCACTGAGGGTGCTCGAATAACTGCAATAATGTCCTGTGGATTGTTGAGACTTTTCCTGAGGTAAAGGAACCTTTAATAAGCTTTATGCACCCACATGGTTCAGTAAATTCATTTTATTGACCACCAAGAGGTGACAAGTGCCCTTTCTGGAACAACACATCATGCAGTTATTCCAGCATCCTCAGTGACATAATATTTTGCCAGCAGTGTAGTTTTCCTCATGACATTCTATAGAAGTTAATGAAAC
The DNA here is from genome assembly GCF_023898315.1 of Schistocerca nitens. NCBI lineage: Eukaryota > Metazoa > Arthropoda > Insecta > Orthoptera > Acrididae > Schistocerca > Schistocerca nitens. The sequence goes on from NC_064622.1 coordinate 434,696,682, forward strand.
CTGTAAAACTTCAAATGGCTTGAGGAAAACGTACACTTAAGATCCTAAAAGACACATCTCCTAACTTCATTCTCTGACGCTTAAAGAGTTGTATTACCTAACTTGGGAGGCTGTGTAAGGAAATCGTTATCAGGTTTGCGAAACTGTGGTAAAAAACCCACCGGTGGCTGCTGCTGTGCAGCTATTGGGTGGAGTTTCTATGGCAGTGGGAATGTAGGTTTTCTCACTTTACAAGTAACCAGTAATGGTTAAGCCACCATCAACTACAGCAACACATTCATGTAATTTTTCATCAGTTCTCATAAACCACAAACTATACAAACACAAAATATGCCATATTTCAAACTGGAATTAACTAGTGTGTTAGTAGCATTGCACAATACAAAGATGTACTCATAATTCTCTGTAACATGAATCCTTTCCAAAAAAAATATAAAGCAGACCGCTATTAACTTCCTCAAACTTGCACGATGTGACAATGATGTAAAACTTGAGAGCAATTTATACAATGTGTTTTGTGGCTGTTACGCAACAATTTTACTGCCATGATGTCCAGTGATTTGATAATACACAGTTCAGTTAAACCAGTTTGATTCTGTAGTTATCACAGCAGAAAAACAGGCTGAATTATGTCAAGAGTTGTGACAAGACACCCACTTTTTTCGCCACAGTTGTTATGACTCGATCTCACATCCTAGTCATCAGTACTTTCAACATTACCTTCCCCAGAGAAAACCAAGCAATTGTAGAGCATAATAAGACGTCAAGTTTAATTTGAGGACCAACGGCATATGCTCATATTTTAAATGCACCTCCATCTTGTCACTGGTTTTTAGGGCCTTATGTGCTGACATTGCAAAACCAAACGTAGTTTTTCAGAGGGTTTTGAACACAGTCTTCCTGAAGAAAATTGTTCGAAAGTATTTACAGCAGACTCTTTTTACGTAAAAGATGCTAAAAAATAGACTTTTTTGTGTTTTTGCAAGAACAACACTTTGTAAACTATTGGAAAGCAGTAGGAGTATGAAAGTTTGTATCTAAAACCTTGGATTGATAAGTTATACAAAGTTTCAGGTTTATCCTGCAAGCTAAGCTAAGCTTCATTTTTTTTCCAAGCTTCTCTCTCTCTCTCTCTCTCTCTCTCTCTCTCTCTCTATCTATCTATCTATCTATCTACGAGGTGCGGCTAGAAAAAAACTGGACTGATGCTGGAAAAAACATTTATTTACAATTATTTACAATTTCATGTTATCTCCTTCAATGTACTCTCCTCCTCGGTCTCTACACCGCTCCATACGAATTTTCCACTGTTCATAGCAATGCTGCAGATCATTTTCGGTAAGTCCATACATTACTTCCGTTGCTTTTTCTTTTACTGCTTCAACAGTCTCAAATCTAGTTCCTTTCAAAGCTGACTTGACTTTAGGGAAAAGAAAAAAGTCACAGGGGGCCAAATCAGGTGAGTAGGGTGGATGATCTAAGATGGGAATGTTGTGTTTTGCCAAAAAGTCTTCACTGACAACGCACTGTGAGCTGGGGCATTGTTTTGGTGAAGGATCCATGACTTTTTTCTCCACAAATCGTTCAGTTTTCTCCGTACTCGCTCACGTAGGGTAGCCAGGACGCTAATGTAGTAATGCTGATTCGCTGTTTGTCCCTCTGGTCCCAATCAATGTGCACAATCCCTTTGATGTCAAAAAAAAAAAAAAAAAAAAAAAAAAAACAATCATCATTGCCTTGAATTTCGATTTTGACATTCGTGCTTTTTTTTGTCGTGGAGAACCAGGAGTTTTCCAATGCATCGATTAGCGTTTAGTTTCGGGATCGTAAGTAAAAAACCACGATTCATCGCAAGTAATAACATTTTGTAAGAAGGTGGGATCACTTTCCTGTTCAATTGTGAGACACTTTGGAACCATTTTTGAACACACTTTGTTCATGTTGAAACTTTCATGAAGAATCTGCCTAACACTTTCCTTGTCAACTCCTGTTAACTCAGACACTGCTCTGATTGTTAAACGGCGATCTTGTCGAACAAGTTTACCGATTTTTTCAATGTTTGCATCAGTTTTTGCTGACAATGGTCTGCCAGTGCGAGTGTCATCACTGGTGTCTTCACGGCCATCTTTAAATCGTTTAAACCACTCAAACACTTGTGTTCGCGATAAACAATCATCGCCGTACACTTGTTGTAACATTACAAACGTTTCACTTGCAGATTTTCCTAGTTTGAAACAAAATTTGATGTTAACACGCTGTTCTTTCTGTACACTCAACATTTTCCGACGCACAGACAAAACGTCAACTACTTAAAACAGACGCCACGGGCAGACTGAGTGCAGGAGGCAGATGAAACTCGAGCAGTAGGCGGAGCGAGAGTCACGTGACAGGCCACGCGACTTTCAGCCTTATTGCATTCGTTTTATTGTTTCACCAGTACTAGTCCGGTTTTTTTCTAGCCACACCTCGTATCTCCTTTAAAGCTAACTTTGGCTTCAAATTATCCATATCAAAATAATTACTCAAGAAATCTTGTTCATTATCTCACTTAATAGATTACAAAAAGCTGTACAAGATGGCATAGTTTTTCTTTCTAGAAATTATTGCTGGTGATATTATGTCTCAGTCTCTGAAAATTCTGGGGGGGGGGGGGGGGGGTACTTTTGATTAGTTGTGCTATGGGTTCAAACGAGTGGCTGTCTCCAGAAGTATTGTATAGGTGAAAGTAAAACTTTTCCAGTATTCTTCAGATATGTGTGTGAATGTTGACACAGTTTCAGCAAAATCTGTGACGGTCACGCAGGAATGTTAGAGTACTTGGCATACAATGCCCCAGTGCTTACGCAACATTCGTAAGATGCAGGTATTCAAAATCCATTTTGTAATTGCAAGATAAATACTAGAACTTAAAATAAGATAATAACACTCATAGTAACGTATGCAAGGTTTGTATCTGCACAGTGTTCACTCAGTTCAGGTGATGTATTTTGCCCATATATTCAGTTTACAATAATAAACTATTTTATGCATATCAGTAAGAGAGCAGAAAAGCACCCAAGGTGCGCCACGTCACTTTTACCTTGTTGGGTGGGATCTGACATCAAAAGGCTAATGGCTAGTGGCTGCTGTAGAGCAAGGAAGCTCTGGAGTGTGAACGGTTCTTAACTTAAATCATCTGCAAGGTCTTTAATGGAAAATGTTCTTTTTATGTATGGGTTAGAAACTGAAGCAAATTATCATTTGTTCATGCAGATACCTTTCACTGACAACCGAAAAGCGATTAAAGAAATAAAGGAATGAGTAGACTCAGTCATGACTTTGTGTGTATATTCTGCTATATTTACCACTAGACCACGAGCAGATACAGCGCTGTAAAAGCTCAAGCTAAAGAAATCGTTTGTTCATTGTACAATGTTGCCAGATTGCACAGCTGGTGGGAGATAGAATTCCAAGGGGTGTCCAGCTTTATTATTCACTTTCGTAAATGTCATGGACCAAGTCTCTGCAGCAGCTTACCAGTGATCAGGTTTTATGTCGGAAATTTAGAAAGGCCCACTAAATATTTTTCTGACCCAAAAGGTCTTTATTGTTTGTTAGCCAACAGTATAATGTCTGTTGTTTGCTGTAGCACACAAGTCTTCCAGTTTTTTCTATTGGAGCAAGGTCACCGAAAAACACCTGGATATACCTGAGGATTCTGGGGAATCATTTCAGACAAATGCATTTGTTTCAACTTGTCCAGCTTAGAATCTTGATCCTGCTATTACCAATATATTGTTGATTCCTCTCTAGTTTACTGTGCTGACCACAATTTATAAATACCACTACCTCAAAATGTGTCTCATGATTTTGTAACCTTCTGTCTTCTCGTTCCACATCATTACAAAATATCGTATTCATGATCCATGGAACTAGTATTAATCTAATCTAATCTAATCTTCCTATTGCCTCAAGTTGTCATGGTGGGACATCAGCTGTGATGCTCTCTTCTGTCATCTGTATGTGATAGTGAAATGATAATTCTGCAAGGGCATGGTCCATCTCATTACTCATCCATGCAGCAGTTGACACACAGTGATGAACAACATAGTGGTCTGTGGCTGGAGTAAACTTAAATAAATGACCTTAATCAATATACTGCAGAGTGAAATTATTGACCCTGTTCACCACTACACTGAATGCCCCATGATGGTGGTGAGGGCATTTTACATGGTGAAGTAAGTATGTAAGTGGAACAAAGACAAATTGGAATCCTGGCAATGATTCAAGTGCAAATTGATAAATCCATTGACAGATGACATAGACAAAGGGCAAATTGTTATGGCCCGGTGACTGGAAATGAACATAAAGATGGTGAAGCTACAAGCAGGTGACAAGATGTTTGACATCCATGCCTAAATACAAAATGTGGTGGTCAGAGGCTTGCTAACTATGTAAAGCACTATCTGTGGCAGATCTGATGACAAGGTACAGTGTTGGTGCAGGCACAAGTGCTTTTAACAACACATTTCAGTGCACATTATTGACTAGAAGGTTCCACAGCAGCCAACCCGTATGTGTTCCCATGTTGACACAATGGGATCATCAAGATTGCATTGGGCATGGAATCATAGTGTGTGCACCTTGGATCAATGTAAACATGTCATCTGTTTGGATGAGTCACATTTCTCATTAGAACAAGTCAGTGGTTGCATCCGTATATGCTGTCTTCCAGACAAATAGCTGCTCAAAATGTCCTGCAAACCATATATGCAGACAGGTGTAATGCTGTAGGGACAGTCACCTGGGCTTCCATGGGACCTCTGGCAGGAAGCAAAGGCAGTATGACAAATGTAGACCAGATGAACATTATTGTGGACCACCTACATGCCTTTATGCACAATGTATTTCTCTTAGTGGTGGCGTCTTACAGTAGGACAAGTGTCTGTGTCACATTGCCACAATTGTAGTACAGTGGTTTGAGGAGCATATTAGTGAACTCGTGTTGATGTATCGGCAAACAGATTTGCTTTACCTGAACCTGAACACATCTGGGACATTATCGAGCTCCAGATCTGTACCCACAAACCCACAGCACATAATTTATATGAATTGTGTGAGGGTGTAGACATTTGGTGCACATATGTCCAGAAACCTACCAAGAACTTAATGAATCCATGCAATGCAGAACTGCTCCTGTGATGTGTTCCAAAGGTGGACCAGCACACTATTAAGCAGGTGGTCTTAATGTTTTGGTTCACCAATGCAGCCACAGATTCCGTATTACTCCTAGAGTAACTCTAAAATGATGATTGTAGAAACTCTCGCTTGATGTTCTATGCTTTCGTTTGTCTCCACTTCTTAGAATAACTCAGACATTCCCCTCGTCTGGGTGTCAGTGGCCAGGCATAAGAGTAAATTGAGATTGAGCTGAAAGTACTCCCTGTATTAATGAAGTCTTCATTCTCTTAAATGTGTCAGACGGTGTGTGTGTGTGTGTGTGTGTGTGTGTGTGTGTTTAGGTCTCTCTTTCCTTCTGTACCTAGATTATTACTTCTGAGAGCACTAATGCTTTACAATCGACACAATGTTTGTTTTTACAGCATGCATCACATTTACGGAGATAATAATCCATGTACTGTATGTTGTTAGCTCATTTTTCCTTTCCTGTTAACAGGTCTGGTTTGATGATTATGGCTATTGTTGTTTTATTAATCTGTGAACTGTTATTCAATAAGTTTTTATTATAGTGCGGCCTAGCTTCAGAATTGTTGCTTGGAAGAAAAAAAAAATACAAATAAAATTGGAAATGAGACGTCGCATTTCCATTTATGTTAGTGCGCAGTCCCCACCACCTTCTGTTACCAGAATTTTATTTGCTGTGCCAATCTGCTTTTCTCTGCAAGTGTTTAAAAATTTTCTACAAACCACAGTAACAGGGATTTCAAACATATATGAATGCCAAATATGTTTCTTCTGCTAGATGATGAATATAGACAAAATTTATTCACTATTTTGTTGATCAAAATTCATTACTTTTAATTCAGCTCTTGCATCCAGGAAGATTTGGTTATGGATTAATAGTGTTTGATTTGATTTGCATTGAGAAGCAGGTAATTATTATTATTATTATTATTATTTATTATATGGCCTTCATTGGACCACTCTAGTCAAAAATACAAAGTTGTAAACAAGTTGTTGCACGGAGATACAATTTGGCTCAACAATAACTTAATATGATATTTAGGTAGTATAATTATTAGAGTCTATTCTTATATGAAATGTGTTTTGCTCTTCTGTCTGCCCAATATTTCTTCATTCTTTCAGATATTTTCTTTCTTTCTTCATCTGAGACCATTCTTCCTGTACTCCTTTTATTGATTTTCATTTGTAGTCTGGTTTGTGGGCTTGCAGTATTCTGGTTTTCTCTGTCTTCTTTTTTTAGGTCATCTACTGTAATTTGGAGTTCTTTTATATCTTCCTTAATTTCTGTGATCCATTTAATGTCGCTCTTGCTATTCCACAATTTTTGTATTATTTTTTCACTAATTCTGTTTTCTGGAGTTATCATCAGATGTCCAAAGAATGAGATGCATTTCTTCCTGATTGTGCTCATGACTGGTTCTATTTTCTTATATACTGTTTCATTTTATGCTATTCTCCATTTATTTTATGCTGTTTATTTATACATGTCCTAATTATTCTTCTTTCTATTTTTAGTATTCTGTCAATTTCTGCTGTATTAGTTGTTTTGAAGATAGTTTCAGCTGCATACGTTATTTCTGGTTGTGTAACTGGTTTATAGTGTTTTAATTTTGCATCTATAAATAGGCTTTTGTTGTTGTATGTAGTTTTGGTAATGTAATTTGCGTAGTTCAGTTTTTTATTCTATTCTGCCATGATGGCTTCTCATTTAGATTGTATGTTATTATTTCGCCTAAATATTTAAATTTATCAACAATTTTGATTTCCTGTTCTCCTATTGTAATTTTGTTTGCAAGTGGTGGATCAGTTAGCATAATCTCCGTGCTCCCCCCCCCCCCCCCCCCCAAATGATATTCTAAGGCCTACTTTCTCTGTATTTCTTGTAGTGATTTCACTTGTTGCCTGGCTTCTTGAACATTGTTGGCTAGAAGAGCAAGATCAGCAGCAAACCCCAAGCAGCTTAAGCTAATATCATCTTTTGCACTTCCAATTCTTATCATCTTTGGGTTGTTCTTGGACCATTCTCTCATTATGTATTCCAGTGCAGCGTTGAACAGTAATGGTGATAGGCAGTGACCTTGTCTTAAGCCTGTTTTTTATGAGGAATGGTTCCGAAATTTCTCCTCTAAACTTCACTTTTGATTTGGTGTTTGTTAGAGTGAGTTGTGTTATTTTAGTTTTGGATGGAGTCCGAGATTTCTTAAAATTTTTAATACAGAAGGTCTGTGGAGAGTCATATGCCTTCTTAAAATCTACAAATGTTATTGCCAGACTATGTATGCCATAACCAATTTTAAACTAATTATCTGCTCTGCACAGCTTCTCCATGGGCTGAAACCTCCCTGATATTCCCCTAACTCCTGTTCTAATTGCTCCTTGATTCTTCCATATAGGATCTTGGATGGAATTTTGTATGTGCAATCTAGAAGAGAGATTCCTCTGTAGTTGTCTGGGTTGCTCTTATCTCCCTTTTTGTGTAGTGGGTGGATGATAGCTGTGGTCCAATGTTCGGGGAATCGTTCTGTTACCCAAATTTTTGCTAGAGCCATGTGTAAGGAGGTCTTGACTGTGTCACTTGCATATTTCCACATTTCAACAAAAACCTGATCTTCTCCACATGCCTTATAATTTTTTTGTTCTTTAAGAATTTTTTCTACTTGGAAAGTTGGAGGGTCTAGTTTGTTAGGTTTGGTTTTTATTGGGGTATTTATGTTGATTTGTAAGGGTTCTTTGGGTTCCTCGCAATTCAGAAGTTTGTTAAATGCTTTTGCCATTAATTTCTGCATTTTCCTTGTTACTGTGTGTCATTCTTCCATCTTCATCTTTTAGTATTAGTGTAGGGGCCTCATATTGTTGTAGTTGTTTCCCAAAGATTTTATAGTAGTTCCTGGAGTTGGTTTTATGATAATTACCTTCTATAGAGTTTATAATATCTTTATGGAATCCTCTCTTGATTCTTCTAATATTTTGTGTGAATTTTTTTCTTTCATTTTTTAGGTTGATGCCATTTTCTTCAGTTTCATGTGTTTGAAACTTTAACCATGCTTGGTGTCTATCTTCATGGAATTTTTCACATTCTGATGTCCACCATGCATGTTTCCTTCGGGGGTTCAAGGGAGCTAAATTCTCTGCTTCTTTTTTAAGATTAGTCACTAGTTGTTCTAGATCATGTGTTAATTTGATGGTTTGTGTTATTTGTTGGTATTTATTATTTTTAATTAGCTTATGTGGGTCAAACCTCCATTTTATTTTATTAGTTTTTCCGGTCCTCTTCTTTAACAGAGTGAATTTGATTTTAATTTTAATTATATAATGGTCTGAGCCTGTGTCTACTCCTCTCAGTACTTTAACATTGTGGATCTCCTTATGAAAATTTTTGTCCATACAGACATGGTCTAGCTGCCACTCCCCCTTCCTCCAGTCTTGTTTTTTCCCCGTTTTAAGTTTACTTTGCTTCCTCTTAAAGCAGGGCTTCACAACATACGTGCTCGCAGAGCAAGCTGTGAGCAGCAAGGCGCGAGCACGGAGCAGCGCGAGCACGCTACCCCCACTACCGGACCAGAGCGGAGAGGGGGGATAGTCACGTGGGGCACACAGCAGCTGCCGCCAGTCGATGTAAATCCGCGGCCACCTGCAGGGATATCACTCACGAATTATTACTGCGACAAATGAAACAAATAAAGGAGAATGTACACGTGCCACATAATTTTATTAGCTTAGTGTATGCCTCTACATTCGTATTAATTTGTGAACTGTTACACAATAAAAGGTGTCACTGAAGTGTGGGGTTCTCGGTTATCTTGTACTTTTTGCCCTTTACAATTGCGTCTATGTTCGGAGTAATTGTTCTTGTGCATTGTAGGTGCAGCGTGCAGTTTAAATTTCGATTAGACAATGCGTTTCTCAGGCGTGTCTTGTTAAATTTCATTGCAGAGAACAGTTGTTCACAAACATATGTGGAACCGATCATTGATATTATTGTAGCCGCCAGTTTGTGCAAATGAGGAAATCTATCCTGAGGGAAGCCTCTGTAGAATTCCAAAATGTTTTTCTTGTTCTGAAATTTGTCTCTGTATTCTCTGTCACACTGCAGGTCAATAATTTCTAGTTGCAGCTCAGGATGAATCTCTTCAATATTCGCTGAATATGGAGAGGAGAACAGATCAAAATCACTGTCTAATGCTGTCAGATCTTGAAAGTGTTGATCAAATTCTTCCTTAAGGGTATGTGAATAACGTTCACAGTCTTTGTGAACATCTTGCATGGATGATAATGTAGGAAAATTAGCTAGATTTCCTGTTTCCACCTGACTCACCCAAAGTATCAATTTCATTTTAAAAGCTCGTACTCGATCTATGAAATGAGTAATTAGCAGATCTTTACCTTGTAGTGAAATGTTCAAAGCATTCAGATGGCTAATTAAATCTGCTAAGAACGCGAGCTCACATTTCCATGAAGGCTCTTTCAATTAAGGAACACGCATATTATTTATTTCCATGAACATATTTATCTCATCTAATAGGCAAAAAAATCGATTTAATAATTCGCCACGACTAAGCCAGCGGACCTCGCTGTAATAAGGCTGGCTACCATACTGGCTTTCTACATACTCAAGAAAGCTTTTAAATTGCCTGTGTTGTAACCCATGCTTCCTTATATAATTGGTTGTACGAAAAACAACACTCATCACATTTTTTAGACTGATACTCTTTGCACATAAGTTTTCCTGGTGGATCAGCCAGTGAACGCCCCTTGTTTCATTCGGCACGTCAGTTTTTGCATTTTCTCCTTCAACAGCGCGACGAAACCTGATTTTTTTTTTCCCCTGCCATCGCTGGTGCACCGTCTGTAGACACTGAAACTAAAGAATTCCACGACAATCCTATATTTTCAACACTTTCTTCAACACTACTTAAAATATCACCTCCGGTTGTAGTGTTCTTCATGGCTACTACATCGAGGAGCTCCTCCCTCACCTGAAGATCTCTATTAACACCTCTAATAAATATGGTGAGCTGCGCTGTTCCTGTGATATCAACACTTTCGTCCAGAGATAGAGAATACGCCATAAAATCTTCAAGGATATTTGCAAGCTGGCTCTGGACGTCGTCTGCCATGTCCTGTAAGCGACGCATAATGGTCATGTTAGATAATGGCACAATCCGAAACTGTTCAACTTGAGATGGACACAAATGTTCCGCGGCAACTACCAAACATTCTTTTATTAAATCGCCATCAGTGATGGGGAGCAGGGATTTTGCTAAAAGCAGAGCAATTTTGTAACTCACTCTGAGAGCTGCCTCAGTTGATTTTTCTTCGTCGTCCAGATCTTATTCGGATAGCTTCCTTTTAAGTTTAATAACTTCCTGTGCACGATCTGGTCCATCACATTTTCCATTTCCGTAGTCTTTCGCGTGGTACGACATATAATGTCGCTGCAAATTAAATTTCCTAAAAGAATTCAGCGTTTTGTGACATACTAAACATTTTGCAACACCATCTTTTTCTGTAAACAGATACAATTCCTCCCAATGGGGGTTGAACTGCGAAAGCATGGTTGGGGTTACACAACGGCGACTTGACATGATTCTTAACCAGCGAAGTGACTGTTAGAGCTGATTGTAGTACTTTAAACATTACACAGTCGGCGCGAATTCAATAGGCACGCTGCGGCCCTATCCAAACGTGCGCGCGCATTTCCCCTCCCTCCCTACTCCGCGACCATGCACCTGCTCGCGAGCACGTGCCTGAGCAGACGCGAGTACTCGTGCTCAAAACCGGCCAGTTGTTGAGCCCTGTCTTAAAGTATGTTGATTTAGATATAAGGTTGTGTTCTCTGCAGAGTTCTACAAGTCTTTGACCGTTTTTGTTTGTAAATTTATGTGGACTCCAATTTCCAATTATATCTTTATATTTCCTTTCTTTTCCCAACACAGCATTGAAATCTCCCAATAAGATTTTTACATTCTTTTTATTTACTCTGTTCACAGTTTGTTCTAGAAGGTCCCAAAATTTATCTACCTATTCCTTTGTTTTTGTTAGACAATTTTTTTTTCATTTGTTGGGGCATGAGCATTTATTATTGTATACAGGTACTAATAATGGTTCTGCTGTCAAATTACAGATTGACAAAATGTTGTTCAAAAATGAAGTGTCCTTACAAACTCCTTTTCTGTACTATTTTCTGAATGCTATGGCGGCGATTCTACTGTGTACCAGGGCTGCAGGCATTCACATGCAAACAACAAAAAATTAATTATATAACTTTATTTTTTCGGGATGATGATTAAAACTTTGACTACTCCTTCTTATTTTAAGACAAGCTTAGAGTTTGTGATTGTTGATTGAACCTCATTCTTGCTCTTAATACTACTTAATCTGCTTAGTTGTAACAAAAGCAGAATTTATAAAAAGAATATGCTCCATAATTCGCACTATCAAAAAATAAGGTATGTTTGGAGACGTAGCCCATCACAGTACAATGAAAATAGTTTGTACATTGTCATGGCAATATATAATTTTAAATAGAGTTTGATAACTATCTGTACCTCTACAAACATTGGCATCTAATTCCTCTTTAAACATTCACTATTCAGCAATTTATCCTTATTTCCACAAGGGATGAAATGACTAGGTAGTTAAAAATGAGAAATAGATCACCTTTATTTCCATACGTTTACATGCTTCCCTTTACAGGCAAGTGTGTGTGTGTGTGTGTGTGTGTGAGAGAGAGAGAGAGAGAGAGAGAGAGAGAGAGAGAGAGAGAGAGAGAGAGAGAGATAGATATGGATTGCTAATGCACTATGATCAAAGGGAAACATCTTAGTTCATGTAGAACTATTTGGAGTGTTTTAAAGAAAATATAGCAACATACTTCTAATCACAGATTGAGATTAATGTACTAGTAAGTAACTTATTCCTTTTGTTTAGAATGCAAATGAAATGTGTTTGCAACAACATTTTACAGTGTCTTTTACATTTTTCACTAATATCTTCAGTTTCTTCACCATACCTCGTATCACCAAGTATACCACTTTGGAAAATAGTGTTCGTCAGATTTGAGGTCCATTCTACCATGTGATAGTCCCTTTTTTATTTACTTATTTATTATTTTTTTGTTTTAATCACTCATATTGTCTTTTAGTCTCTGATTGCTACAGACATTTTGCACACATAAGCTCATTCTTACATGTTTTTTTTCCTGAAAACTGAGTTATTTGGCAACTTATGTATGAACATTGGGCATAAGTTATGGCAGAAATGAAAAATTTCCACATCATTGAAACTTGTCTTTAAAGTCCTTGTTCATTAACTATTATTATCAGTTTCATATTTAAATTCAAACAGTGGAAACTCCAGGTAGGGATATTAGCAATGTAGGTAGAGACAGGTTGCTACTTACCTTAAAGAAGACATGTCAAGTTGCAGACAGGCATTCCAGCCCAAGATGCTAGAAATGGCAGTCGTGTGTGTGTGTGTGTGTGTGTGTGTGTGTGTGTGTGTGTGTGTGTGTGTGAGTGAGTGTGTGTGTGAGAGAGAGAGAGAGAGAGAGAGAGAGTCTCTTTTTTTACTGACTAACACTGTGGCCAAAAGTGTATTTAAGTATCTTTTAATTATGCCTGTCTGCAACTTCATGTGTTGTCTTTATGGCAATTAGCAATCTGTCGTTTTGTACACTGTTCATACTTAAATTCTTCTTTTACATATACGTAAAACACATCGATTCAGTGGGCTCACATGAAAATTCAGTACATAGACAAAAATAACATTAAACATCAGTAAAATATCTACCATATTAAAACACAAGTAAATTGTATACAGCACAAGAAATTGCAGTTATTTTGTGAAAATGGTATGGTGCTTTCCATACACATTCTCAAAACTACTACACACCATAAAAAAATCAAAGTTTCATTGGATGACAAATAATTTTAGACAGAAAAAAATGCTATAATGTTCATTTCAGATTCCAGAGTCTCGTACGAAAAAATCATAACTCGAATATAAAGTGGAAGTATCACAAGTGCTAACTCATAAACCACAAAGAAAATTGTATTAAGAACCGGATAAATGCTCAGGAATTGACTGAAACTTGTACTCAGAGCTTCAGCTTTTCAAATGATCAGTTAATTGAAACACTACTCTAAATATTGACAGGTAACACTGTAAAGAAACTTTTCACGAAAGGACATAATAAAATACAAATCATGAGTTACTTACAATCTGTAGAAAAGTGAGGTAGCATAAGCAAAAATAATAAGTTACTATAACTACATAGTTCACTACATGTGGTAGGGGGGGGGGGGGGGAGGAGACTGCAAGTGCTGGGTTCTGACCTGCCTCGATCGGTGCGCTCTAGTCATGTTGGAAGCTGCTATCCCAGTTGATCAGGTTTCACTGATTCGTATCTTCACCACCTCTTTAATAATAGTCCCAGAAACCTTTCACTCTACACAGCATCTCAGTTTGTTCCAACTGAAACTTGTGTTTTACACTGAGGCTGTGATCCACTACCGCAGATTTTTCCATTTGTCAGAGGCGAAAGCTTCTCACGTGTTCAGAGGTTGTGTGTTGCAATGCTGCACTTGTCCGATATATTGTTTTCCACGTTCACAGGAAATACTGTAGACACCCAATGTTCTTAGATCCAAGTTGACCTTCATTGAGCCCAGCATATTCCTAATTTTTGCTGGAGGACGGAAGATGATTATTATCTTGTTCTTCTCCAGTATTTTGGCAATCTTTGCTGTGGGTGGCCCTGCACATAGAAGCAGCACCTGGCCCTTGTTGTTGTCTTCGACCTGAAGTCATCCTCATCCTCCTCCTCCTCGCTCATCTTGAGGGTGCATCTAATCTGTGTTTCAGTGCAGCCATTCTTCTGAAAGGTTTTCTTCAGGTGTTGAATCTCAGTAGATAAACTGTCCTTGTCACATATGCCATGAGCTCTGCAGAAACGGGTAGTGAGCACAGATTTCCATTGTGCTGGATGATGGCAGCTGTTGGTGTTGAGGTTCAGGTGTGTGAGTGTGTGTGTGTGTGTGTGTGTGTGTGTGTGTTTTCGTTTGGTAGACAGTGTGTCCTAGTGTACCGTCCATTTTCTTCTTCATCAGGATGTCGAGGAAGGGTAGGCACCCATTTTATTCTAATTACGCTGCTGCAAACTGGGTGGACAATGGCCTCAGTGAAGGCCTTAGGGATTTCTTTTTTGTTTTTCCTAACCATTTCAACCAGGGTCATCTTGTGCTTGCATAAAAATGTAGTGGCCAGGTTGAATGTTGGTGTACCAGTTGTCTTTCATTAGGTTTCTTCCTGATCCATATAGCCTGGCTATGAGGCATTCAGTCGCATCAGATGGGGAGTTGCTCTAGTGGAAAACTCCTTCAGGTTGCTTTCTGACGTACACCTCCATGCAGAAGTTGTAGAACACATCGGCGTTGCACGTGGCAAAGATCTTGATACCGTACTTGCCCGGCTTTGTCAGGATGTGTTGAATGAAAGAGCATTGGTCACAGAAACTCTCTAGTTTCTCATCAGTCGTAACGTTGCTATCAAGGATATAACTCTCCTGGCAGTTCTAGTTAAAGTGGTCGAAGACTTCACGGATTGGACAGTGTTATTACTGTGCACCCTGAGCCTGTCAGGTACTGAGATCGTCAAACCGGCGACAGTGCAGGAGGAATCTGACTCAAGTCATGGTCATCATCAGGGGGAAAGATCTCAACACTGGTCCCATTGGTGGACCAGGAGCTTGCCAGGTTCACTTGTCCAGTTTTGAATCCTCCCATTAGATAGAGAAGCACGAGGAGAGTCATGACCTCAGATTTGTCTGTCTTCCCATTCAGACTACCTGCCTTGATCTTGTAGTTTTCAGTACACGCTCTGCCTTCTTGTAGGTGTAGTCGACAATGATCTGGACAATCCCTGTTGTAATCAAAAGGCTGAGGGCTTCATTGGGAGTCTTTGCATTTCTCATGGGTCCAGGAGCTTCTTTAATGATGTTCCAAGACCTGATTCTAACTACTGCAAATCTGGAGGATTCTTCATCCACTTGCTGACACCATTTTTTCAGAGGTAGAAGTCATCAAATTTTATCATGTCCATTGATTCCATCATTGGTAGCATCCTCATTTGAATCGATATTACATCACTCTCTGCTATTTGACCATCAGACTCCTTACCCCCATCAGCAACAGATAGTGGTTTGTGCATTTAGTGATCCTCCCCATCCTCAGCTTCCTCCTCCTCTCCCTCCTTGTTTTCCAATAGCTCTTTCAGCCTAGCATTTTCCCATCCATATAATATCTAAAATACAATATAATATGCTTAATTGCAGTATGTTGTTGTTGGGGTCTTCAGTCCAGAGACTGGTTTGATGCAGCTCTCCATGCCACTCATCCTGTGCAAGCTTCATCTCCCAGTACCTAGAGCAACCTACATCCTTCTGAATCTGCTTAGTGTATTCATCTCTTGGTCTCCCTCTACAATTTCTACCCTCCACGCTGCCCTCCAATACTAAATTGCTGATCCTTTGATGCCTCAGAACATGTCCTACGAACCGATCCCGTCTTCTAATCAAGTTGTGCCACAAATTTCTCTTCTCCCCAGTTCTATTCAATACCTCCTCATTAGTTAAATTATTCTGTAGCACCACATTTCGAAAGCTCCTATTCTCTTCTTGTCCAAACTGTTTATTGTCCATGTTTCACTTCCATACATGACTACACTCCATACAAATACTTTCAGAAAAGACTTCCTGACACTTAAATCTGTACTCGATATTAACAAATTTCTCTTCTTCAGAAATGCTTTCCTTGCCATTGCCAGTCTACATTTTATATCCTCTCTCCTTTGATCTTCATCAATTATTTTGCTCCCCAAATAGCAAAACTCATCTACTACTTAAGAGTGTGTCATTTCCTAATCTAATTCCCTCAGCATCACCTGATTTAATTTGTTTGCATTCCATGATCCACATTTTACTTTTATTGATGTTCATTTTATATCCTTCTTTGAAGACACTGTCCATTCCGTTCAACTGCTCTTCCAAGTCCTTTGCTGTCTCTGACAGAATTACAATGTCATCGGCGAACCTCAAAGATTTTATTTCTTCTCCATGGGTTTTAATACCTACTCCGAATTTTTCTTTTGTTTCCTTTACTGCTTGCTCAATATACAGATTGAATAACATCGGGGAGAGGCTACAACCCTGTCTCACTCCCTTCACAACCACTGCTTCCCTTTCATGCCCCTTGATTCTTATAACTGCCATCTGGTTTCTGTACAAATTGTAAATAGCCTTTCGCTCCCTGTATTTTACCCCTGCCACCTTCAGAATTTGAAAGAGAGTATTCCAGTCAATATTGTCAAAAGCTTTCTCTAAGTCTACAAATGCTAGAAACGTAGGTTTGCCTTTCCTTAACCTTTCTTCTAAGATAAGTCATAGGGTCAGTATTGCCTCACGTGTTCCAACATTTCTACGGAATCCAAACTGATCTTCCCCGAGGTTGGCTTCCATCAGCTTTTCCATTCGTCTGTAAAGAATTCCTGTTAGTACTTTGCAGCTGTGACTTATTAAACTGATAGTTCTTTAATTTTCACATCTGTCAACACCTGCTTTCTTTGGGATTGGAATTACTACACTCCTGGAAATTGAAATAAGAACACCGTGAATTCATTGTCCCAGGAAGGGGAAACTTTATTGACACATTCCTGGGGTCAGATACATCACATGATCACACTGACAGAACCACAGGCACATAGACACAGGCAACAGAGCATGCACAATGTCGGCACTAGTACAGTGTATATCCACCTTTCGCAGCAATGCAGGCTGCTATTCTCCCATGGAGACGATCGTAGAGATGCTGGATGTAGTCCTGTGGAACGGCTTGCCATGCCATTTCCACCTGGCGCCTCAGTTGGACCAGCGTTCGTGCTGGACGTGCAGACCGCGTGAGACGACGCTTCATCCAGTCCCAAACATGCTCAATGGGGGACAGATCCGGAGATCTTGCTGGCCAGGGTAGTTGACTTACACCTTCTAGAGCACGTTGGGTGGCACGGGATACATGCGGACGTGCATTGTCCTGTTGGAACAGCAAGTTCCCTTGCCGGTCTAGGAATGGTAGAACGATGGGTTCGATGACGGTTTGGATGTACCGTGCACTATTCAGTGTCCCCTCGACGATCACCAGTGGTGTACGGCCAGTGTAGGAGATCGCTCCCCACACCATGATGCCGGGTATTGGCCCTGTGTGCCTCGGTCGTATGCAGTCCTGATTGTGGCGCTCACCTGCACGGCGCCAAACACGCATACGACCATCATTGGCACCAAGGCAGAAGCGACTCTCATCGCTGAAGACGACACGTCTCCATTCGTCCCTCCATTCACGCCTGTCGCGACACCACTGGAGGCGGGCTGCACGATGTTGGGGCGTGAGCGGAAGACGGCCTAACGGTGTGCGGGACCGTAGCCCAGCTTCATGGAGACGGTTGCGAATGGTCCTCGCCGATACCCCAGGAGCAACAGTGTCCCTAATTTGCTGGGAAGTGGCGGTGCGGTCCCCTACGGCACTGCGTAGGATCCTACGGTCTTGGCGTGCATCCGTGCGTCGCTTCGGTCCGGTCCCAGGTCGACGGGCACGTGCAACTTCCGCCGACCACTGGCGACAACATCGATGTACTGTGGAGACCTCACGCCCCACGTGTTGAGCAATTCGGCGGTACGTCCACCCGGCCTCCCGCATGCCCACTATACGCCCTCGCTCAAAGTCCGTCAACTGCACATACGGTTCACGTCCACGCTGTCGCGGCATGCTACCAGTGTTAAAGACTGCGATGGAGCTCCGTATGCCACGGCAAACTGGCTGACACTGACGGCGGCGGTGCACAAATGCTGCGCAGCTAGCGCCATTCGACGGCCAACACCGCGGTTCCTGGTGTGTCCGCTGTGCCGTGCGTGTGATCATTGCTTGTACAGCCCTCTCGCAGTGTGCGGAGCAAGTATGGTGGGTCTGACACACCGGTGTCAATGTGTTCTTTTTTCCATTTCCAGGAGTGTATATTCTTCTTGAAGTCTGAGGGTATTTCACCTGTCTCATACATCTTGCTCACCAGATGGTAGAGTTTTGCCAGGACTGGCTCTCTCAAGGCTGTCAGTAGTTCTAATGGAATGTCGTCTACTCCCAGGGCCTTGTTTCGACTCAGGTCTGTCAGTGCTCTGTCAAACTCTTCACTCGGTATCATATCTCCTATTTCATCTTCATCTACATCCTCTTCCATTTCGATTCAGCACACCATACACCAATTTTTAAATCATGTAACGGCTTTTGCATTATGCCATGGGGGATTCTCTGTAGCTCAGCGTCTTGTGTTTTGTGAACTAACGTAACCCGACATATGAAACCAAGCTTCATCCATCAAAAAAAGGAGGAATGGATCAACATGTCCCCCAGCAACATTTACCAGCAACCAATTACAGTAATGTGTACTCTTACCCTTGTCCGCTTCTTTTATTTGCTGAACAACACTCACAGAGTAAGGTTTCATTTTTAAGCCATGAAAGATGCATTGACGTGACCTGCGAGATATTCCACATTGCTGTGATAATCGTCGTGTTGACTTGTAGGAACTACTTTCAATGTGTGCCATCACGCTTTCCACAACTTCAGGTGTACGTACAGTCGGTGCCTTATTTCTCTTTGAATTAACAACACTGCCTGTCGAACACCACTGTCTCACTAGATCCTGAATCATTGATTTTGCAGGAATATTACTTTCAGGAAACTTTTCATGAAAGGTGTCACAAACAACTTTAATGGTTTCAGACCGCACATACTCTTCAACAATGAATAGACGTTCTTCAATGGAGTAAGGCATGACAATGATGTACACGGTTTATATCGACTACTTTCCGTATGAACTACTCAAACAATATTGCTGTTGAAAGGTGGAAAAGAAACCAAAAAGCTAGTAATGCTACTCACGCGCATGCGCATTCTGGTTCAGACCGGTTTTATGTGTGCCACTCTATAGTTATTTGGTAGTGGATTTCTGGGTTTTTAGCCTTCAATATGGGAATCAGTCATTTCATGTGATTCAAGATCGGGTAGTACATTTATTTCAGCATAACAAGTTTTATTATAGCAAGTCTTGATCAACTTGGACTGTGAATGCTTTTCTTGCATCACCCCAAGAACATTGGTTGGCCATGCTTTTTCCCCCCCTGCCTGCTTGCCAGAGCGGGGGGGATGTGAAAAAAGAATCTCCAAACTAAAATACTTGCAAACCGTTCTTCTTCAAATAGCCATCTTTAAAACTATTTAAGTGAATAAATGTTTTTTCCATTTCAGGTGTACATTTTTCCCTGGTGTGGAGCAGAAAACTTCAAGAATGTTTCAAGGAGTGCCGCAGAGTGTGCAGAACAGCATTGAACAGATTGCTCTGTCAGCACTGCTTTCTTTTCCTTAAATTTGATGTTTGGTGTACATATTACATAAAAATCGTATCAAATCAAGTTTTTCCAACCGACGAAAATGTCCTTGAGGAATTCAGCTGCAGCTAAGGATGGAAGTGTGTGGTGTTTGGTCATTTTGATTCGCTACGTTGGGTCAACAGTCGTAGGTCCTTTTCACCCACAAATATTTATAGAATGTCTGACAGGATAAGCATTGAGTGACAGGAGTGAAAAATAAGCAGAAAAGACACATTGTTTAGAGAATACTCTTTAGAGTGAAACTGCGTGCATGTATGGATGGTGTGCATGTTGTACATTTGCTTCGAGTGTCTGATTATCGAAGTTCTGTAACAAAAGTATTTTCTAAATATAAGTGAGGAAATTCGTGTATGCATGTCTGCATTTATAGATGTTGCATAATGCCAAATATGAAATATGTTGTCATTCTTAATTTTCTGCATGTATTTGAAATCAAGAAATCATTGTATTATATTTCTAGTTATACACTTTGGTATTTTTACATACATTTCTATGTATTCAAATAATTTACTAATGTATAGGAAAAATAAAGAATATATTTTTATTTATTTTTCATGCAATAAATTTTGTATTGTATTAGTATTCTATAAATGTGAATGAATTGTTACAGATGTAAGGCATATATGCCTTGTTTTGTTGTGTAGATAAGTCAGAAGTTCTCAAAAGCATTACAGTATTGTGGATGTTGTAATTCATTGATGATGCATGAAACAAAATTAAATATTTTAAAACAAGTTGTCCTATTATTTCATGGAATTTGGATGCAGTTACAGGGTACCAATAATTGTCAACAACAGATACTTCATAGCATCATCAGCTTTGCTCTTTACCTCTTGCTGTCAATGAATACTATTTGAAGAGAGTGCATTTATAAATGAGTGTTAAATGTTTTTGAAACCCGTATCGTATTTCATATTTAATTACATTTTCTAAGTACATTCCAGTTGCAGGTTTTTAAATAATTTTCCAGGGTACGCAAATTCCAATGATATGGTGTTTTTGTCCCAGTATTTGTTTACCAGTTGCAGTTGTAGTACTTTCATTTTCACATCTGAAAGTACGTTGTTACAAATGTGTTGCAATAATTAACATATTTGTAAGCAGATTTGACATACACAGTAAAAAATAAAATGAGTACTACAGACTCTTTAATTAATAGCAATGTAGATAACAGATTAGTTGAGATGAAAAGATGTTTCACACTGTTGCTGAGAAGTATTTTTTTAACATAGCTGTTTTGCTTTTATGCATCTTCAATTTTTAGCAGATTTATAGCAACTTCCATGTAGTAATTTAATTATTTGTTTATTTGCAGAAGACCCTGTACCTCAGTATGTATCTTAAATGTTACCAGTATACTGAACTTTGTAGTTTTGCACTTGAAAGCCTCTTACAACCATGCATTATGTTGGTGAGGAGATAAGATCATCTTGCAGCAACAGTCATTGATGTGTTGGAGATACAAAATTAGGATATGAAATATAGAGCAAATTTTTTCGGGTCTGTTTTATACATCTGGGATATGAATTTAAACACTTTTTTTTTTCTAAGACCACTTGTAATATTAGAATTAAAAAAGAGTTCACTTTTTGACACAAAGTATATCATCACATCCCAGCATACTATACTTCAGTCGTGTCTTTTTACGTGTGAAGATGTGCTAATGAAACAAAGGCAAAATCATTGTTTCATTGACTTTATTTTAAAGATTTCTGCATTTATGAAAATAACTTTGAATAGTAGTTCTTTTTCATTTTTTCATACTTAACTGAGAAAAACATTTAAAACTGAGCATACAGGAGTAACTAAATGTTATTACAAACTTGACTTTCATAAATCGTTTTGGAATAATTTAAAGTAGAATTTCTTTGCTCTACGTACATGTATTGTAAGAAATAATGTAACCGATAATGTTTCAAATACAAGTGCATATCAGGTCGTCCAAATGTTTTAAAACAAATTTAATCTTGACAGTTTTTGTATTATTGTAATGTGTCAATCGTGTGTTGATCTGGCTGTAAAGACAAACAAATCCACAGTGTGAAATATATATATATATGTATATATAAATGTGCATATTATATTGTATTTTGATATTCATGTCCATTTTGCTTTCCTGCAGAGTAATGTGAGCTCACTGTGAAATGTTCTCACTACCTTGGGAAGCATTCCAATTACTATCGATGTTAAAGATTGCATCGAATAGTAATATCGGCACTTACAGAATTAAGCACATGTTTCTTTGTGGCTGATTAGGGAATGCTTAACCTAAATTCCTTTAAATGCAGGTTGCTGCAGCTGATCTTCCTATATGTATATGTTGCAATAATAATCTGCGGAATTATGAGGCATCATCGTTTATTCGCGAAAAATACAAAACATTTTCAAAGTCCAATTGTTCCATCATCAGCCACATGCATTCAGCTGCCATTCCAACTTCCCTCCAAAACCCATCTCCTCCAAAGAACAAACAATTGACAAAACATTAACATCTTTGGAAATGGAAGATTAATGATGATGTAACCACTAAAATTAATATTGATAATTCTGTCACACTAGAAAATGCATAATAAGATTTGATTAACAATTGGCATAAATCTGAAAGTAGACATTAAGATCTGCTCATAGTAATGGGAAGGTGGTTCCATTTCAATACCCCCTGAAGAGCTTTTACTACTGTCAGTTAGTGGAAAACTCTTCTACAACCAGCAGGTGGAGTGCATGTGAAATCTGGAAAAGTAAGCAAAATTCCAGCACCAGTGGTAGACGAACAAGTCAATAAGTTTCAAACCCTACATAAGAAACTTTCAAAATGCAGATTGAATTGTGTGCAGCACATTGTCAAACATAAATCAAAAAAACAACATTAAAATGGTGTTAAGCAGCTATTAATGTAGAAATACAAAAAGTGTAAGCACAAAATCATACAAAAGTTTTAAATGGTGTGATGCACCAATCAAATTAATAAATGAAGTATATGAGAGTCATGTTGTGTGAAACACAATTAACAACATAAATTATGAAACTATATTAAATGGTGTTAAGCACCTGAACAAAAGAAACCAAAATGCAAAAGTTACATGAAACTAGTAAAGTGGCATGAAAAAGTTCATTCTACAGTTCTATAAGGAAACTGTCATAACACAATGCCATAAAGTTTTCCATACATTGGTGTGAGGCAATGAAACATATTTTATCAAACAAGTTAAACAGTGAAAATTTATTAGAATTAATGTAACAGAAGTTAATAAGTATAAACGACATTGTAAATTACTTACAGAAGTTTTCTCTTTACGTAAATTCACTTTTGCCAGAGGCCAGATCTCTTGCAGAGAGGTGTCTGCTCTCAAATTTGGTGCTTTATATTAGCTGGTCTCGGATATATTACTGACTTTTCAGTTCCTGAAACTAGTTTTATCCATCTGCTGCTGTCCCCCTGGATCGAGTAGCAATAATATTCACAAAACCAAGACATAAGTAAGATCATCACTTCATAATATCATCAAATAATTGTAGTATATGCCAAAATATGCATGGAACATGTAACAATCAACAATTCATCTTCACTATAAAGCAGTGTGTTCAAGCAAGCATAGAATCATGAAGATGTTGAAAATCATCGTCAGAGTCAAAATTCCTGATAGGTTTGTCAAATATCATAAGCTGATGTATAAATGTGAAACACTTTCTCCGTCAATCTACATTCTCAGTCTAATTTGTCTCAGTACTGAAAATAAGTTTTCAAATGCATCACTCACAGATTTTCAAAAGACAAAATTCACCACTTTCAAATATATACAAACAACAACAAAATAATCAAATGTGTCAATCTGTATACGAGTGATGTGGTACTGAGGTGTAACTTTATGATGCATATGGTTTAAGCTGCACTATGTTTCTCAATTCAAACACTTTCCTGGATCTAGGATAGACGAGTCTGTACGCATTGGGATGTGGCATTTCACTAATTTCAAAAGGACCTATATAAATATCAAAAAACTTTATCTCCTTATTTATAGCTTTTGATTTCTCATAACTTTTTGTTAACACCAGGTCACCAACTTTGTACTGAATCACCTTAACATTTTTGTCATGCTTTAACTACTTGCTGTGATACATCTCCATATTTCTCCTCACAATGTCTTCTCTCTCAGCAGGAGACAACTCAGAACACTTGGGAAACTTAACTAGTTCATACAATAAATTAGTTGGTTTTTTATTGTAATGTATCTCGTAAGGAGTAAATCCAGTTGTTGTGTGTTGCAGATGGTTGAGAATATCCTCAAATTGTGTTACATATGAGTACCAATTTGAATGATCTTTGGAACAGTAAGTCCTACAAAGCCGACCAATCTCACGCATGTATCTTTCAGTAGGATTGCAAGATGGTGAGTAAATAGAAATGCAAATATATTTGATGTTGTGATCTGTCATAAACTGTTTCCATACATGTGAGATGAACTGGCTTCCATTGTCAGACAATACAGCTTTAGGTTTGCCAGCATTGGTGAAATAATCATTTTCAAAACATTGTATAATTTTCATATCGGTAGCCTTTTTCAGTGGATACTACTTAACTAATTTACTAAACAAATCAATCATGACAAAGATGTAACAGTATCCTTCTTTGGAACGAGGTAATTGTCCAAAGAAGTCAACCCCAACAGATTTACCTTTGGGTATAATGCTATTTAAAACACCATTATGGCACTGGTTTGTTACCTTTACTCTCTGGCATCTATCACAAGAAGCTAGCCAACACTTTACTCTCCTGGCTATATTATTGAAATAAACATATTCTTGTAGCTTTTGAGTGCACTTCATACTACCACAGTGGCCAAAACTCTCATGTATAAACTTAATTGGTAATTCTGTGTGTTGTTTGGGCCAACATAGCTTCCAGTTATCAGAGTCTGGTCTGTCTCTCCTGAGCAAAATGCCCATGTGCACCTGGGGATACTGTCCAACTTTATCCTCACCTTTCTTACTGAGTAAGCTTTTCACTAATTTCAAGTCCTCGTCTTGGTTTTGGTGTCTCCGTAATTGTTCACAAATTTTTCTACTTTCTCTCTCACACTTTACTCCCTTAATAAACATAATTCTAAAGTTCTTGTCCTCCTGAATCTCAACATTCTCCTGATCATTACCAACTGGCAACCTAGATAAGGCATCAGCAACACAATTTTGCTCACCTTTGATATGGGCAATAGTGTAATCAAATTGCTGAAGAAATAATGCCCAGCGAGTGATCTGGTTATGGTACAGCTTACATTCCTGTAAATAGCTGAGAGCTCTGTGATCAGAGAATACGACTAATTTCTGTCCAGTGAGATAGTTCCTAAATTTCTTGAAACCCTACACAATTGCTAGCAACTCTTTCTCAGTGACCGTGTAATTCCTCTCGTGCTTAAGTAAACTTCTGCTTGCAAGACTTACTGCACATTGTTCCATCTGACCATCAATCTCCTTCTGCTGAAAAATATAGGCACCAAGTTTATAATCACAACTATTTTTCATAAGGCAAAATGGTAAGGGAAGATCAGGCCTAAATAGAATCTGATTATTGCAAAGCTGTGTTTTGATCTCATCAAAAACTGTTTGACATTCTGTAGACCATTCCCATAATGTGTTCTTTTCCACTAAATGAAGTAAGCATGGTTCATTCAGGACTTGTGATCTTATGTATTTACAGTAGAAGTTACATAATCCATAGAAGGATCTTAATTCCTTTTTATTTCTAGGTCTGGGAAAATCGGCAATAGCTTTAATTTTATCTGCATTGGACAGAATTCCTTCCTCACTGATGATGTGACCCAAGAAGTTCAAAGATTTAACCCCAAATCTACATTTAGCCAATTTGAGGGTCATACCTCCTTTTCTGACTTTCATTGCTATCTCCTTAATTGTCTTGATATGCTTGTTCAATGAATTACTCGTAATGAGGATGTCATCAACATAAATAACCAGCTTCGATAGTATATCACTACCTAACACTAAATCAAAGGCTCTTATAAATTCTGCAACTGACACGTTGAGACCAAAAGGAACTACACAGTACTGGTAACTTTTTCCAGAGCATAAAAAGGCGGTGTATTTTCTGGAACTAGGATCGAGAGTGAACTGATGGAAGCCTGATGTCTGATCCAAACAAGTAAAATACCTGGCACCATGGAATTTATTTAATAATTCTTCCATTGACTCTGGGTGATCTGTCTCCCTTTCCAAATATTTGTTTAGATGTCTGGAATCAGGTACAAGCCTGACTCCACTGTCTCTTTTGGATATGACAACTAGAGGATTGTTGCACTGGCTTGTGCTTCTTTCAATAGTTCCCCACTCTTGTAACTTTTAAGGTTTCCTCTGCACAATTTGTTTCTTACATATAGCTACTGAGTATGGTCTTATGAAGAACGGCTGATGCTGCTTCAGCCGAAGCTTACAAGAATAATTCTTAACTACCTGGCTTTTCACTGAAAATATCTTCAAACTCTCTCAACACACTTTCAAGTTCAGATTTTTCATATTCAGTAAGCCTATCAGCCTCATTGACCTTATCACTAACCAAATGATCAAAGTCTTTAACAGTAACATCAACACCTGTAAGATCATAATCTAAAACTCCTTTCTTTACTTCTATCTCATAGCCACACACTCTGTTAGTTGTAGTATCACCAGTTCTTAGATGTAGCTAAGCATGACCAGAAATTTGAACTTCACTCTCACAACGGTCAATTCCGTACCAGACCTTTGAATTAACCCAGTCAAAATATGTATTATTCTTTAGGATCCAATCCATTCCCAGGAGTAATACCTCGTTGAGATCACTGACAATCAGAAAACCTTGCTCAAACACAGTCTTTCCTATATGGAGGGTAATTAATGCTTGTTTATTAATTACTTTGCTGTACTTACCAGTTGGACCTTAATGTTAACTCCGGAGATGGGAAATTCAGTGTAGTCAGGACTATTCTGTACACTGTCTCTAAATTTCTCAGATATGATTGAAATTGCACTGCTGGTGTCAATTAGACATAAACCTGTCCAGTTACCAACCGATATCTCTATGTATGGGCTACCCACAAAATTATACTGTTCTCTAACCTTATCTTTTCTCAATAAACCACTCTCAACCTCCTTAAAGTCTAAGTCACATAACTGGTTCACACCATTGTTGGACATTTGTACAGGATGAATGGGTATATCTGTGTTAAGAACATCTTCGCTTTATTGATTTGATTCATAATTAAAGAGAGGATTGGTGTGAACATTTAACTGACTATTCACATCAAGTTGAGGATCATTCATATTATCTGTTGCAACCTCCCTAAAGTTTCTAAAGTGTTCCTTAATTCTACTGTCAATTTCAGTATGTTGACTACTTATGTCCTGGTTTGCTACAATGTCACTTACATCAATGGGGTTAGTTGACTTACCTGCATTGAATGACTGGTACAGTTGTTATTGAATATTTCTAAGTATACCATTCTGTCCAGCTCACTCAAATCTATTGTTTCAATCACTGCATTTTCAACAGAATCGTTTGTGTTGTCACCCCTTACTTGAGTGTCACCCACTTCCAACAAAATAGTCAGGACAAGCCCTCCTACCTTCATGACCATAAGTTTCAGAATTTGTATGTTTAGAACACACAAGATTAGCAATCCCGTAGAAATCACAGTCTTTGGCATCACTACAGGCAGAACAATCAGAAAATAAATTTGTTAAGACACCCTCCTCCAATTCATATTCAGGTACAATACTTTTCTTTCCACCATACATTTCCTTTAGGTGCATGTTCCAAAACTTACTTTCAACAACAGTTAAATTTACTGGGTACTCATACTGACAATTATCTGATACCTCTGCAGGTGTATTCAGAGTTGCCTGGTCATAAAATGTACTGGTTTCCTCTACTTGATAGGCCTCAAGTGAAGGAATTATTGGTTTTCCTGGTTGTGGGAGTTGTGGTTATTGTTTCTATTACCATTCCAATTATTGTGGTGGTTCCTTCTGTGTCTGTTGTGAAAGTTCTGCTGGTTATGATTAGCAGAACCACCATTCTGGTTACCGTTTGTGTCATGTGAATTTTTGTATCTGTCTTCCTCATCTAAAGCTTTTCCTAATTTATCAACATGCCTTAAGAAATTGTCAATTGAGTCATCGGGACCGCATACTAGACCCCATTGAGATCTTCCGGGTAAACGTCTCCTTAAAGCATCTATAAGTATTAAATCATCTAGTGGTTTGTCGAGATGAGCAAGCTTACGCAACTGTCTTTCACTGAATTTCCTCATTTATACATTACCAGGCCTATAATGGCTATCATTTAAAAATGCTCTTTTAATGCTGGCCTGTTTGTTCACCGACCAGAATTTGTTTAAGAATAACTACTCAGACTCTTTAAACGTAATTTCATCTTTAATATGCTGATTGGTCCAAGACAAGGCTTCGCCATCAAGAAACCGTTTTGCTAATTTTATCTTAGCTGAGTCAGACATGCCAGCAGGAAAGCTATCCCTACATTGACAAATAAGATCAACTGGGTGCATCTTAAAATCCCCGGGAAAATGCTTAAGCAATAAGTTTAAGGATGGTACAAAGCTACTGTTAACTTGGTGCACCATAGCCGATTCTACATTTTTCAAACAGATTCAAAAGTTTGAATATTGTCTGAAACAACATTTATTTTATAGTTAACATTTGAAAAATGTTGCTGCATTTGATTATCATTCTGTTTTAGTTTCTCTTCAATAAAGGCGCTTTGCAGGGGCAACAGTCTGGATGATTGACTGATCTGGCCTTGTAACATTAACCAAAACGGCCTTGCTGTGCTGGTACTGCAAATGGCTGAAAGCAAGGGGAAACTACAGCCGTAATTTTTCCCGAGGACATGCAGCTTGACTGTATGATTAAATGATGATGGCGTCCTCTTGGGTAAAATATTCCGGAGGTAAAATAGTCCCCCATTCGGATCTCCGGGCGGGGACTACTCAAGAGGACGTCGTTATCAGGAGAAAGAAAACTGGCATTCTACGGATCGGAGCGTGGAATGTCAGATCCCTTAATCGGGCAGGTAGGTTAGAAAATTTAAAAAGGGAAATGGATAGGTTAAAGTTAGATATAGTGGGAATTAGTGAAGTTCGGTGGCAGGAGGAACAAGACTTTTGGTCAGGTGATTACAGGGTTATAAATACAAAATCAAATAGGGGTAATGCAGGAGTAGGTTTAATAATGAATAAAAAAAATAGGAGTGCGGGTTAGCTACTACAAACAGCATAGTGAACGCATTATTGTGGCCAAGATAGACACAAAGCCCATGCCTACTACAGTAGTACAAGTTTATATGCCAACTAGCTCTGCAGATGATGAAGAAATTGATGAAATGTATGACGAGATAAAAGAAATTATTCAGGTAGTGAAGGGAGACGAAAATTTAATAGTCATGGGTGACTGGAATTCGTCAGTAGGAAAAGGGAGAGAAGGAAACATAGTAGGTGAATATGGATTGGGGGGAAGAAATGAAAGAGGAAGCAGCCTTGTAGAAGTTTGCACAGAGCATAACTTAATCATAGCTAACACTTGGTTCAAGAATCATAAAAGAAGGTTGTATACCTGGAAGAATCCTGGAGATACTAATGGGTATCAGATAGATTATATAATGGTAAGAGAGAGATTTAGGAACCAGTTTTTAAATTGTAAGACATTTCCAGGGGCAGATGTGGATTCTGACCACAGTATATTGGTTATGAACTGCAGATTGAAACTGAAGAAACTGCGAAAAGGTGGGAATTTAAGGAGATGGGACCTGGATAAACTGAAAGAACCAGAGGTTGTAGAGAGTTTCAGGGAGAGCATAAGGGAACAATTGACAGGAATGGGGGAAAGAAATACAGTAGAAGAAGAATGGGTAGCTCTGAGGGATGAAGTAGTGAAGGCAGCAGACGATCAAGTAGGCAAAAAGACGAGGGCTAATAGAAATCCTTGGGTAACAGAAGAAATATTGAATTTAATTAATGAAAGGAGAAAATATAAAAATGCAGTAAATGAAGCAGGCAAAAGGGAATACAAACGTCTCAAAAATGAGATGGACAGAAAGTGCAAAATGGCTAAGCAGGGATGGCTAGAGGACAAATGTAAGGATGTAGAGGCTTGTCTCACTAGGGGTAAGATAGATATTGCCTACAGGAAAATTAAAGAGACCTTTGGAGAGAAGAGAACCACTTGTATGAATATCAAGAGCTCAGATGGCAACCCAGTTCTAAGCAAAGAAGGGAAGGCAGAAAGGTGGAAGGAGTATATAGAGGGTTTATACAAGGGCGATGTACTTGAGGACAATATTATCGAAATGGAAGAGGATGTAGATGAAGATGAAATGGGAGATAAGATACTGCGTGAAGAGTTTGACAGAGCACTGAAAGACCTGAGCCGAATCAAGGCCCTGGGAGTAGACAACATTCCATTAGAACTACTGATGGCCTTGGGAGAGCCAGTCATGACAAAACTCTACCATCTGGTGAGCAAGATGTATGAGACAGGCGAAATACCCACAGACTTCAAGAAGAATATAATACTTCCAATACCAAAGAAAGCAGGTGTTGACAGATGTGAAAATTACCGAACTATCAGTTTAATGAGTCACAGCTGCAAAATACTGACGCGAATTCTTTACAAACGAATGGAAAAACTGGTAGAAGCGGACCTCGGGGAAGATCAGTTTGGATTCCGTAGAAATGTGAGGCAATACTAACCTTACGACTTATCTTAGAAGAAAGATTAAGAAAAGGCAAACCTGCGTTTCTAGCATTTGTAGACTTAGAGAAAGCTTTTGACAACATTAACTGGAATACTCTCTTTCAAATTCTGAAGGTGGCAGGGGTAAAATACAGGGAGCGAAAGGCTATTTACAATTTGTACAGAAACCAGATGGCAGTTATAAGAGTCGAGGGGCATGAAAGGGAAGCAGTGGTTGGGAAGGGAGTCAGACAGGGTTGATGCCTCTCCGCAATGTTGTTCAACCTGTATATTGAGCAAGCAGTAAAGGAAACAAAAGAAAAATTCGGAGTAGGTATTAAAATCCATGGAGAAGAAATAAAAACTTTGAGGTTCGCCGATGACATTGTAATTCTATCAGAGACAGCAAAGGACCTGGTAGAGCAGTTGAACGGAATGGACAGTACCTTGAAAGGAGGGTATAGGATGAACATCAACAAAAGCAAAACGAGGATAATGGAATGTAGTCAAATTAAGTCGGGTGATGCTGAGGGAATTCGATTAGGAAATGAGACACTTAAAGTAGTAAAGGAGTGTTGCTATTTGGGGAGCAAAATAACTGATGATGGTCGAAGTAGAGAGGATATAAAATGTAGACTGGCAATGGCAAGGAAAGCGTTTCTGAAGAAGAAAAATTTGTTAACATCGAGTATAGATTTAAGTGTCAGGAAGTTGTTTCTGAAAAATTTGTATGGAGTGTAGCTATGTATGGAAGTGAAACATGGACGATAAATAGTTTGGACAAGAAGAGAACAGAAGCTTTTGATATTTGGTGCTACAGAAGAATGCTGAAGATTAGATGGGTAGATCACATAACTAATGAGGAGGTATTGAATAGAATTGGGGAGAAGAGGAGTTTGTGGCACAACTTGACAAGAAGAAGGGATCGGTTGGTAGGACATGTTTTGAGGCATCAAGGGATCACAAATTTAGCATTGGAGGGCAGCGTGGAGGGTAAAAATCGTAGAGGGAGACCAAGAGATCAATACACTAAGCAGATTCAGAAGGATGTAGGCTGCAGTAGGTACTGGGAGATGAAGAGGCTTGCACAGGATAGAGTAGCATGGAGAGCTGCATCAAACCAGTCTCAGGACTGAAGACCACAACAACAACAAAAACAACAAAGGCGCTTTCTTGCTCAGTGTATTGATTCATGACCTTAAACTCTACTTTGCATCTATCGAGTTCTTTGCAAATGGTATCCTCGGTATTCTTAACATGGGATTCTACATTTTCCTGCTTGTCATTAACTATTTGAAAATCTAAGGCAGTATATTCGCTTAGCTGATCAATTTCTAACAGAGTGCCTGCTACACGTTCATTAGTGTCTGTAATATCTTGTTTAATTCTTCTAACAGATTCTTTCAGGTTATCAATAGTATGATTTAATCCTTCAAATTTGCTATCAATGTCCTCTTTCAGGTCTTTAATCTCCTTTTGTAAACTATGTTGCATGTCCTTATTTTGTTTTAACAGTTCTGCTAAGTTTGCTAGTAAACCAGATGCTTGCTCACTTGGTCCAAATCCCAAAAATGCCAGGTTTTCTGACGGTTGTTGCTGGTTTAGTGTCGACATGTGGATTTGTTGTGGTGGAGTAGATGTTTCTGCTGTAACGTCTATACTCTCGGATCTAGACATGGCGATTGCTATAGCAAGAGACAGTATACAGAGCAGCAAATCCTAACCTCAGACTTCATCACACACATTTCACACATTATTCTGCCTACACTATAGACACTCACAAACACTACGAAAGGAATTGAAGAGCAAGTTACTGCAAATTATTGTACTCACCTTTTGTGTGGCAGTCCAGCGATGATTGGTCACCCTTCACATATCATGTTCTTTTATCCGCAAATCCTTGCTCGAATTTTGTTCATGGCAACACTCACTATTAACTGCACACATGCGAACATATTATAGACCAGCTTTGTGCAATCCTAGCTCCTCCACCATACTGAAATGTTCCCGCTACCTTAGGAAGCATTCCAATTACTATCGATGTTAAAGATTGCATCGAATAGTAATATTGGCACTTACAGAATTAAGCACATGTTGCTGGTTAAGGAATGCTTAACCTAAATTCTTTTGAATGTAGGTTGCTGCAACTGGTCTTCCTATATGTGTATGTTGCAATAATATTCTGCAGAATTTTGAGTTATCGTCATTTATTCATGAAAAATACAAGACATTTTCAAAGTCCAATCATTCCATCAACACCAGCCATGTGCATTCAACTGCTGTTCCAACTTCACTCCAACCCATCTCCTCCAAAGAACAAACAATTGACAAAACCATAGAATGAAGGCTTTCACAGCAGGTGTTGTCATCATGTAACACTTCCGGGCTGAGAAGCTGTGGTCCATACATAAGACTGTCCTGTGACGTTTCGCCTTCTGACTGCAGAAGGCATCCTCCAAGGACAGTCGGTGAACTGCGACAAGAGCGTGAGTGAGCACCGTATATGTAAGACATCCAGAGGGCGCCGCTGTCAATCACGTGATGTCGGCTGTGCTATGATCTCTGATATTGCCAACTCTCTCAATTGAAATTAATCAGTTGTCATGCTGTTGCTGCAATGTTGACATCCATATCTTATCCAGCTTAATGCCTTCATTTTTTTATATAAAATTAATGCAGTGTTTGGCAATCTCAATGGCCTCTCAGTATATTTGCGCATAATAATGCGATGTCTTTGCTATGATGGTCGTCTCACTAAACTTTATTTCATGATCACCTTCCTGAAACACATGTTCCGCTACAGCCGATTTATCAGTATGTCTGAGGTGGCAGTTCCTTTTATGTTCACCCAGACGGGTGTTGACGCTTCTTTTTGTTGTGCCTATATAGACCTTTCCACAACTGCACGAAATTTTATAGATGCCTGGTGTAGCTAGAGGATCTTAAACATGCTTTTATTTTCGCGTTGGGTCTGAAGACATTTTCTACATCGTACTTGCTTAAAATTTTTGCAATTCGGTCAGTGACCTTAATGATGAATGGTAAGAACACTTTCCTCTTGGGTTGGTGTCAATCCTCATCCGTCCTGGTTCTCATTCTAGGGCGTAGTGCACAATCTACCTCTCTGTTGGGACACCCATTCTTCTTGAAGGTCGCTCTAAGGTGTTCAATCTCATCATCTAAGTGAACTCACTCACATATTTTGTGCGCCCTGTCTATTAACGTTTTAATCACCCCTCCTTTATGACTTGGGTAGTGGTTGGAATCTTTCTGCAGATAACGATCAGTGTGTGTGTCTTTTCTGAAAACCTTATGACCCAATGGTCCGTCCTCTCATTTGATTACGGTCACATCTAAGAAGTTCAGGTGACCATTGATTTCCTTTTCCATAGTGAATTGAATTCTTGGATTAATACTATTCAGATGTAACAGGAAGGCATCCAGTTCCTGTTCCCCATGGGTCCATATAACAAATGTATCGTCTACATAACGATACCATCTGGCTGGTCTTTTTCTAGCGTTTGCAGTGCCCGTTGTTCAAAGTTCTCCATGAACAAGTTAGCCACAGCTGGACTAAGAGGACTTCCCATAGCCACCTTGTCAAGCTGTTCATAAAAAACATTATTATATTGAAAATAAGTTGTTGTAAGGCAATGTCTGAATAATGCCAAAATATCAGTAGGAACAACGTCCACTATACATGTGATCGCTTCATTCACTGGAATCACGGTAAACGACGACACCACATTAAAACTGACCAGGAGACCATGAGGGCCCACACTAATATCTTTAATAATATCGATGAAGTGGTATGAATTTTTAAAATGACTGTCAGCTCCACCAACCTCAGGTTTAAGCAGTGAGGCAAGGTGTCCGGCTAATACAAGGGTGGTTGTTGTTGTTGTGGTGGTGGTCTTCAGTCCTGAGACTGGTCTGATGCAGCTCTCCATGCTACTTTATCCTGTGCAAGCTTCTTCATCTCCCAGTACCTACTGCAACCTACAGCCTTCTGAACCTGCCTAGTGTATTCATCTCTTGGTCTCCCTCTACGATTTTTACCCTCCACACTGCCCTCCAGTACCAAATTGGTGATCCCTTGATGCCTCAGAACATGTCCTACCAACCGGTCCCTTCTTCTGGTCAAGTTGTGCCACAAGCTCCTCTTCTCCCCAATTCTGTTCAATACCTCCTCATCAGTTATGTGATCTACCTATCTAATCTTCAGCATTCTTCTGTAGCACCACATTTCGAAAGCTTCTATTCTCTTCTTGTCTAAACTATTTATCGTCCACATTTCACTTCCATACATGGCTACACTCCATACAAATATTTTCAGAAACGACTTCCTGACATTTAAATCTAAACTCAATGTTAAATTTCTCTTCTTCAGAAACGCTTTCCTTGCCATTGCCATTCTACATTTTATATCCTCTCTACTTCGACCATCATCAGTTATTTTGCTCCCCAAATAGCAAAACTCCTTTACTACTTTAAGTGTCTCATTTCCTAATCTAATTCCCTCAGCATCACCCGACTTAATTCGACTACATTCCATTATCCTCGTTTTGCTTTTGTTGATGTTCATCCTATACCCTCCTTTCAAGGTACTGTCGATTCCATTCAACTGCTCTACCAGGTCCTTTGCTGTCTCTGATAGAATTACAATGTCATCGGTGAACCTAAAAGTTTTTATTTCTTCTCCATGGATTTTAATTCCTACTCCAAATTTTTCTTTTGTTTCCTTTACTGCTTGCTCAATATACTGATAGAATAACATCGGGGATAGGCTACAACCCTGTCTCACTCCCTTCCCAACCACAGCTTCCCTTTCATGTCCCTCGACTCTTATAACTGCCATCTGGTTTCTGTACAAATTGTAAATAGCCTTTCGCTCCCTGTATTTTACCCCTGCCATCTTCAGAATTTGAAAGAGAGTATTCCAGTTAACATTGTCAAAAGCTTTCTCTGTAACCTTTCTTCTACGATAAGTCATAGGGTCAGTATTGCCTCACGTGTTCCAACTTTTCTACGGAATCCAAACTGATCTTCTCCGAGGTTGGCTTCCATCAGTTTTTCCATTCGTCTGTAAAGAATTCGCATTAGTACTTTGCAGCTGTGACTTATTAAGCTGATAGTTCGGTAATTTTCACAACTGTCAACAC
This sequence comes from Schistocerca nitens, assembly GCF_023898315.1. NCBI lineage: Eukaryota > Metazoa > Arthropoda > Insecta > Orthoptera > Acrididae > Schistocerca > Schistocerca nitens. The sequence continues at coordinate 434,732,253 of NC_064622.1, forward strand.
CTGCTTTCTTTGGGATTGGAATTATTATATTCTTCTTGAAGTCTGAGGGTATTTCGCCTGTCTCATACATCTTCTCACCAGATGGTAGAGTTTTGTCAGGATTGGCTCTGCCAAGGCTGACAGTAGTTCTAATGGAATGTTGTCTACTCCGGGAGCCTTGTTTCAACTCAGGTCTTCCAGTGCTCTGTCAAACTCTTCACGCAGTATCGTATCTCCCATTTCATCTTCATCTACATCCTCTTCCATTTCTGTAATATTGTCCTCAAGTACATCGCCCATGTATAGACCCTCTATATACTCCTTCCACCTTTCTGCTTTCTCTTCTTTGCTTATAACTGGGTTTCCATCTGAGCTCTTGATATTAA